>NC_090189.1:37308388-37465888 GCF_024679245.1 Pseudorasbora parva
TTATTTGATTACATTTGGATCCGTTAACATTTCTCGATTGTTGATGTGAAAAATGTACCATATTAAAATGGAGTTCCCTTTCAGTCAGTCACGTTCGACGTACGCCGGATTTAGACCGACGAATCGGGATCTGATCTCAGAGACATATCTACTTCGAGTATGTAAAAACGAGCCAATCGGAGATTGGCATGTGATCCGCGCATCCCACGCTCCGCCCCGCAGCACGGGTATAAATAGGAAGTGGAATGGCAGATCAATGCTTTCTACTTCGGAGCCGAACAGTGTGTACTGTTTCTACGAAGAGTGTGTAAACTTGAGTCTCGTGGGAGAAGGAAGAACTGCCAGTGCGGGTGTGACAGCATGTCAGCGAGAAATCGACTTTCACAAAAGAAAACACTTGTTGGTTCGCTGGGCGTATTCTCCCTTTGTTGAGAGCTCACACAGGCTTGCACTACCGGACTGTGTGCAGCCGCGGCCATCTCCCTGAGTGCTTCAAGACTAATAAAGGACCTCGCTCTCTGGGCGATGAAAGTCACCATATGCTCCCTGGGTCAGGTGATGTCCACACTAGTGGTCCAGGAACAGGGGGCTAACCTGGCAGATATGCGTGAAAAAAAAAAGCCTGTCTGTCGGGCTGGCCTCCTTTGCCCAGCAGTTCTTGGTGGCCCTGAAGCGGATGGAGGCGTTGCACCAAGGTGCTCACGACCAGCTGCTGCCTTTACCCGGTCGTCGGTCGCAGCCTACTTGTCGCCGAGGGTATCCCCCCCTGCATCCGCCTCCACCCTGCTAGAGCCGAGCAGCAGCCTCCACTGGAGAAGCAGGGTGCCGGATGAGAGGGAGGCGCCCAATCCGTCCAGGGTCCCGCTTACCGGCAGGCAAGGGCAAGGGGACGCGGCCCTGAGACGGGCAGGCTAGGGAGAACAGGAGCTGCTCGGGGGCAGATGATGTTCGCATCCCTCCCCCACCCCCCCGGAGGAGGACCGGGGGGCCCTGACTGGTTTAACGTTTCTGCCACTGGCTCTCCAGAGTCCAGCGGTAGCCACATTTTCAAGAGCAGTTTCCTCTCTTTCTGGGCCCCAAGAGGGCCAGATTGGATATGTGCGACGCTCCCGGGCCTTGCAGCTTCTTTCCTCCCCTCCCCTCGTCAGGGGGCAGTAGTGTGGGCATCGAGACCGCCTCCGGGCCTTCTCACCCACACTCTGCCCCAACCGGGATACTCAGATAAAACTCCGGGCCGTCTTCGGGCCTCCCGAGTAGGGTGCTCCACCTCCCTGCCTCCGGGCAGTGGGCACCAGAGTGGGCTTCGAGGACACCTCCGGGCCTTCTCACCCACACACTCTGCCGAAACCAGGAGTGTTTGCGCATCACTCCGGGCCGCCTCCGGGCCTCCTGAGTCGGGCCAGAACACTCCACCTCGCTGGCCCACCCCGGGTATGTCTATGGTGCCGTTGTTCCTGCTTTTCGCTCTTGGATACTGGTTCAGCTCCTCGGACGTCTCACGGGCTCTTCCGTGCTATCAGACTCGGCTATGCAATTCAGTTTGCCTGCCGGCCGCCCAAGTACAAGGGCGTCCTCTTCACCTCTGTGCGAAGCAGCGATGCTCAGATCTTGCGCTCAGGGATCGAGGTCCTACTGGCGAAGGACACGATTGAGCCGATTCCTCCAGCCGATATGAAGTTAGGGTGCTACAGCCCCTACTTCATTGTGCCCAAAAAGGGGGTGGGTTAAGACCAGTTTTGGACCTGTGTGTCTGGAAGCGGGCCCTGCACAAGCTCCCGTTCCCAATGTTGACACAGAAATGCATTTTCGAATGCATCCGTCCCCAAGATTGGTTCGCAGCGATCGACCTGAAGGACGCGTACTTTCATGTCTCTATCCTTCCTCGACACAGACCGCTCCTACGCTTTGCGTTCGAGGGGAAGGCATACCAGTACAAGGTCCTGCCCTTCGGGCTGTCCCTGTCACCTTGTGTCTTCACGAAGGTTGCGGAGGCAGCCATTGTTCCACTCAGAGAACGTGGCGTTCTCTTTCTTAACTATCTAGACAACTGGCTCATTCTCGCCGAGTCTCGGGAGCAGTTGTGCGAACACAGGGACATAGTGCTCAGTCACCTCAGCCTGTTGGGCCTTTGGGTCAACCGAGAGAAGAGAAAGCTCTGTCCTACACAGAGAATCTCTTACCTCGGTATGGAGCCGGATTCGGGAGCCAGACTGCGCGCCGGAGCAAGTCCAGTCGGTGTTGAACTGCTTGAATTCATTCAAAGGCAGGACAGCGGTCCCACTGAAACTCTTTCAGAGGCTCCTGGGGCATATGGCATCTGCAGCCACGGTAACGCCGCTCGCACTGCTGTGACTCCGTACTGCCGCCAAACTTCAGCCCTTGGTCCAACACTACGTTTCTCCAGGCCGGGTGCCCTTAGAACAAGTGTCCAGGCATGCTGTGCTGGTCACGGATGCCTCTGCCACAGGCTGGGGGGCCACGTACAACATGCATGCAATTGCGTGTTTGTGGACGGGACCCCAATTGCGTTGGCATATCAATTGCCTCGAGTTACTGGCAGTATATTTGGCACACTCTACAAGGAGTGTAGCTTCCTCCTGAGCACTGGCTCAAGGCGCCTCGCTGACAGACATTTGTAGAGCTGCGGGCTGGGTGACACCTAACACGTTCGCTAGATTCTATAGCCTCCGTGTAGAGCCGGTATCTTCCCGCATTCTCGCCCCTAGTGGCCAGGAGCACTAAGTGCCCGTTCTAAGTGTCGGCTTGCAACGCAACTCCCGCCCTCTGGGCCAGATACGTGCTGTGTTCCCCCGGAAACGGTTAACCCTGTCAAGCTCCTCCATCACCCCTGTGGTGTCAGACGTTGCGGACCGTCTGACGCTAGGCCTGCACCCGTATGCTTGTGGAACGTGGATGTAGGCTGGGTTCCATATGTAGCGGTTCCCTCACGGCAACCCCATATATTCTCCACGGTATTCGCTACCCTACTCGGTTAGCCCCGTGTCTTTCCCTTGACAGAGCCCGCTCTGTCGTCTCTGGGCATGTTCTTTCCCCCCTACAATTAGGTTGGAACCACCCCAGAGACTGCCATATGTTGCACTACCCTGCCAGGTTAGTCCTTATGTGTATTCCGCCACCAGGCATTCTTTGAAGGACGTGGCTCCGCAGCGTACCTTCTCCCGAGACGGGCACGCTTCCCAGCGTTCAGTAGTCACACTGAGTTGGTCTCGCAGAAACAGCATTGACTGACCTCCCTGCTTGGAGCCCTGACCTCCGTACCTTTCTAGACGGTCCAGTGCGCTCAAGCAAGACACTGGAAGGGCCAGCCTCCTGGCATTTTCAATAGGGATCCCAATTCGTTGGTCTAAGTCCGATGTACGTTGAACGTGACCAACTGAAAGGGAACATCTCGGTTACGTATGTAACCCTCGTTCCCTGAAGAAAGGAATGGAGATGTAAGTCCCGTCGCCAGGTACTGTGCTTCCGCTAGGAGCCCAGTCATTAAGTCAGCTCATCAACAGAAAAAAGCATTGATTCCACTCCACTTTCTATTTATAACCGCGTTGCGGGCGGAGCGTGGAATGCGCGGATCACATGCCAATCTCCGATTGGCTCGTTTTTACATACTCGAAGTAGATAGGTCTCTAAGATCAGATCCCAATTCATCAGGTCTAAGTCCGACGTACGTCTCCGTTCCCTTCTTCAGGGAACGAGGGTTACATACGTAACCGAGATGTTTTCTCTTCATAGCTGTTCATAATCTAAAATTTTTGGAAAAACTCCCCACAATTATCACTCCTAGCTGCTTCCTGGCAGTCCTGTGCTTTGGCATATAAATGTCATATAAATCACTCAAGTGAACCACATGACAACCACTCGTCACTCTAGTCTATCAGAGCAACCTCACCTTCCAGATTCATGCCGGCCTGAAGACACTTGCGGAAGCGGCATGCCGGGCAGTTTTTCCTCCTTATCTTGTCGATGATGCAGTCATTTCTTCCGGCGCAGAGATAGTTGTGCTGCCCTGAAAAAAAAAAAAAAAAAAATGAGTTACGATTACAATGAGCATCTTGGGGTTATAGCATCACTTGTACAAATACATATGCAATAAGGTCAGCAGCAAAAATAAATCTGTCTACGCCTTTTCAGTGCTTGACTTTAGTAGTTTTAGTGGTTTAGGGTTTGCGCTGACGCAAAAATGGGTCCCACTTTATATTAGGAGGCATTAACTACTATGTGCTACAATAAACAAATAAGTACAATTTACTCATTGTGTTCACTCATTGTGTTCAACACTTGTTTATAATTAGGTGGTATTCGGGTAAAGTTAGGGTCAGGTGTGGTGGTGTGGGTCAGTTTAAGGGTAAAGTTAGGGTCAGGTGTGGTGGTATGGGTAAGTTTAAGGGTAAAGTTAGGGACAGGTGTGGTGGTATGGGTAAGTTTAAGGGTAAAGTTAGGGACAGGTGTGGTAGTATGGGTAAGTTTAAGGGTAAAGTTAGGGACAGGTGTGATGGTATGGGTAAGTTTAAGGGTAAAGTTAGCGACAGGTGTGGTGGTATGGGTAAGTTTAAGGGTAAAGTTAGGGACAGGTGTGGAGGTATGGGTAAGTTTAAGGGTAAAGTTAGTGTCAGGTACAAGGGAATTATAAATGTAACTACAGAAATGAATTACATATGTAATTATGTGCAGTTTTTAAAATGCAAGTACAATTAAAAACATGTATTTACACAATAAGTGTATCAAATGTTTAGCTTAAATGTTAGCACATTTTAGTTAAGGCCATCTAATATAAAGTGGGTCTGTGAATCTGGCCTGTGAATTATGCTTAAGCTTTATCTGTGAAACTGGGGTGTAACGTAAAAGTAAAACTAACTAAATTTAGCTTGAGCTTGATATAATGGTCTTTTCAAAGTTGCAAGTCTTGCATCACATCTCTATTAAATGCAGTGCTGACACTGAAAAAAGAGCTTGCTGTAATGATTTTAACCTTTACAGTCAAAAATTGATTGAAAATGAAATGATAGCGACATTCTGCAAAACATTTTCATTTGGGTTTTATGGAAATACATTTCTTGTTAAAGAAATTACACAAGGTTGTGGGTGACATGAAGGTGTAGGTGACATAATAAAGGTGTTATGAGTCAATTTTTAGCTTTAGGTGAAGCATCCCTGTCAAAAACCATTCCAGCTCCTTCCTGTACGTATTATTGATGCTTTTCCACTGCATGGTGCGGTTCAGTACGGCTCGGCTTAGCTCGCTTTGCTGTTCGACTGCGTGGTATGACTCAGTTCGGCACGGCATGGCTCGGCTCTCTTTGGTTTTCCACTGCAGTTAGCACCGCTTTGAAGTGGATGGGATTATAAAATGATCGTTGTAATTGTGCCGCCTCTACCTCTCGGCATGTGGATGTTTTTAACTACAAGATGAAGAAGTTTGTTTCAAAGGAGGCTGATGACAACAAAACAAAATACTGCTAAAAACGAGAGAGTATGCACTTGCACAACAAAGCGCAGATGACGACATCACTTGTTTTGCTCAACGGCGCACACAGGTAAACTAATCTTGTATTCTGCAGTGTGTTTAGGGTCTCAACCGCTATATCACTGACACAAAAATATATAATGGGAGTGACGGTAGTGATAATTCTCTTTGAACAATCAGTGATCTGTAGTGTTTAAATGTCATTTTTTTTAGTGAACACTTGGAACCTTAACCAAGGTGGTACTGGAGAACCGTACTGAGCCGTACTGAACTGCACCATGCAGCATATGAAAGCATAACTGTCACATCTTTATTCATTTCTACAAATTTCTGAAAGCTCTATGCCAGAAATGCTTGGAATTATTATAGACTGACAGGCCAAAAATGAATAATCAAACGCCACCCTCAACCAATCTACTGCCAAGCACTCAGCCAAAGACCTTAGAGGATCCCTCCATTTGGTGTGGAGAACATGCCATCCAAAAGTCTGCAGAGACCCAGCTTACACAATTGTTCATTTTGAAGCATTTCAAAGCCTCCAATTGCCAAGTGTAAGCTGGAGTTTAAAACCGGTTTCCGTGCCTCTTTGTTCTACTTCTCTGTAACTACAACATTATGAGAGGGAGGTTTTTGTGTGTCGATCTAATAAGAAGCTATCCAGAGTGTTATCTAATTATTTTGACCTTATATGAAATAATAAAAACTAGGCCTGGGTACTGACACAAATTTCAAGCATTTCGATCTGAAATTGATTATTTTGAAAACATATCAGGTACAGAACGATTTTGCACAGGCAAATGGAAAAAAAAATCTCTCAACTAATGCTGTAAATCATACATGGGAAGTCAGTTGGTACTACATTACTTTAATATGGAAGGTTAAAAGTAACTGATTTGTATACAGACACAAATTACAGTTCATTACTTTTTTTAAATAATAAAGATATAATACTAACTTCACAATTACATAATGTTTGTAACCAATTTGTTTTCATTTTTTGGTGTCAACAAACTTGAAAGGATTGATTCAAACATTAAAATTATAAGGACTATGGTGCACATATTTAGCAAAATGGACCTCTTTAGAGTTCATTATTCTAGCTGCCTAAAGAGTTTATGGTCACTGAATGGTTTTTCTGAGGTAAATGTGACATCACGTTACATATTGTTCTCCAGTTGTTTTAATGACGTCTTTCCACACTGATTGAGCGATTACATGAGACATGATACAGATTTCTGTAAAGTTGTACTGTATTATTTAACATATCTGTTATGTTCATTCATGCTAATTTCACGCTCTAACTGGAATTAAAGTGGAGGCAGGGTTGCCTCTTACAGGGGTGGAAATCAACCCGTGGAAAAAAAATTGTACGCGCAACAACTTAAAAGTAGCCTCACGAACCACAGACTTGGCAACACCGAGCGGGATGATGATTAGTTCACGTCCATATTGAGCTGCCGCTTCTCTTGAACCGAGGCACTACAGCGATCTGTCATGCCACATTAAACAACACCAAAATTATTTATTTATTTATTTTTATCTTATTATTTAAAAAAAAAAAAGGATTTAGTTTGTTTCATATCGAACATAAAGCACAAAACTTATTGTGCATTATTGCATAGGAGGCGCTCTCTACAATATTCCGTTCATTTGTCAACTGAAAACAGGACCGACTAATCGATTCTTGGTATTTAATAAAAATATATAATAAATATATGAAATATATAGAATTATTATTATATTTTTTTGCCCAGCCTTAATGTCAACTTGGTCTTTTAATTTAATGTTTCCTGGTTCTTGTCATGTGACCTATTTACCCCTCACTTGTCATAAGTGTCGTGTTTTGATTGGTTCCCTTGTTTCATGTGTCTTGTTCTCATTGGTTGTTTTGTCATCCTTTTAATCCTATATTTAAGCCATTTGGTGTGCCATGTTAGCCAAGAAATCTAGTCGCACCCAAGTGTCAGCAAATCTAATCTGCCGCGAGTGTAGTTTAGCAACTCTCAACAGACTTCTGAGTAGGGTTGGGCATCGAGAACCGGTTCCAACTTGGAACCGTTTAAAAAATAACGATTCCATCGGAATCGTTTAGAAAATTTGTTTTCGGTTCCGATCTTCGGTTCCAAACGCGCAAGTTTTGGTTTCCATGGCCACCTGATTTCCGGTGCTTGCGCGCCTGCTTGTTCTTTTAGTCATGGAAGCCCGGTAAACGGCGCTCTGAAGTGTGGATTTATTTCACTTTTAAAAATCCTGGGTCGAAACAGTGCAACTAGTGTTGTCAAAAATATAGATACTGAAATATCTGAA
Source organism: Pseudorasbora parva (assembly GCF_024679245.1). Taxonomy (NCBI): domain Eukaryota; kingdom Metazoa; phylum Chordata; class Actinopteri; order Cypriniformes; family Gobionidae; genus Pseudorasbora; species Pseudorasbora parva. Next base: position 37,316,178 of record NC_090189.1, read on the forward strand.
AAGATACGATAGCCTGCTCAGTTTCTACAGTAGCCTATATCGATCCCAGCTGCGCCCTCCTCTCCTCTCCTCTCTGACTGACAGCGAGTTGACGCGCAGCCGCATATTCTCATTCAGCCCGGTTAACCCTCTGAACACGACGGACGCGCGTTCTGCTGGACTTTTCCTCATGACAGCGTGTTAGTGTTAGTGTGTGTGATCGGTCTGAATTTCGCGCGGGATTGCACATAATTCTACGAATCCCTCAGATTTCAAGATCACATCTGAAGCGCGCACACACACACACATACCGTAATAAAGCCCCCTCTGACATACAAGTGCAAATATTCGCTTCTTTTTCCAGCTTATTATTAGTCAAATACAATCAACCAAATTCTCAGTGCACATTTAGAAGAGTATTAATGTAAACACAGTCGTGAACAATTCAGGAAGAAATTAAGAATGAGTAACAGGAACAGTGTTCAGGATCCATGAGTGCCGCAGTTCTTAAAGGGACAGCAGTCATTTGTTATTCAAAGTCAAACTACATAAAACATTATCCAATGTTATTTTAAATTTAATTAGCCACTTTGCGTTTTTTAATTCAGTTTCTTACCTGAATGTTAGACCTACCTGAAAAAATAAAGCAGTCTATTTCATTTATATATTTTATTCTATTTTATTTATTTGTGCTATTTTTGTAATATGTTTTTGTTCTTATGTAATTACTGTTTAGTCGTCTTTTTAAATTCAATTTATCATTTGAAATCAAGCTTACTTGTGCTGTGTGTAAGCTATTGCAACATAATTACCCCGTTGTAAAAAATACATTGACTTAGCAAATATTTGTGAGATAATTTTAATAGTAATTGATCAATGTTTATATAAGAGAAAAAGCTTAAAAGCTTTATCATATAAAGTGATCTCTTCAGAAGAAATTTTTGATTGACTAGACTTTCAAAAGACAGACAAAAAAAAAAAATATTATATAAAAAATATCTAATTGACAGTATATGCAGCGTTTTTCCCCCGTGGTATTGAAAATAGCATTGAATGTGACATGTTTTGACTCCACCCCTCAAAGAATCGGAATCGAGAATCGAAAAGAACCGGAATCGAAAGTAAGAATCGGAATCGGAATCAGAATCGTTCAAATCAAAACGATGCCCAACCCTACTTCTGAGTTGGAAAAACCAAACTCTGGTCAGGCCAATCACATAGTGTATAGAGTCGGTGGGCAGGGCTTAACATAATGACGGGAGTGTTTCCTCAGTTCCGCGTGCTATTTGTAAACAAAGAAGCTGGCGAGCGGCTTTCGAATCGGCTCCAGAAAACTTTTGTCAGCTTTTCTTTGAGAAAAGAACAAAGAAATAGGGGTCGACCAATACGTATATCGGGCTGATATTTGTGTTTTTAACGTGTATCGGCCGTATCGTACCGTATCCATATCGGTCTAACACTACAGAGAACAGCACTAAAATCATTCTTAAGAAGGGAAGATGTGTTCGGAGTTTTGCCGACCGGATACGGCAAAAGTTTAATCTGTCAACTAGCTCCACTTCACCGTTGCTCTGGTTGGTTGTAGCGCTATCTTATCGCGTGCAGAGGGAGTTTGAAAGACAACCGTTCATCCCGCCCCTCGGATTGAGCCCTGCCAATGGAGAGTTCCCAGACCCAAAATCTTGATGTGGTTCTGGCTTTTCAGGCTAGTGCCATGTTACTTTGTCGGATATAAGTATGCACGCTATTCCACATGTCCATTATGAAGGTCTGTTTTATTCATGATATGTTTCATATTTTGGATTTTATTTATCATTTATGTTTCATGTTTTAGATCTTTGGACACTGAAAATAATCTGCACTTGGGTTCACTTCACCATCGTCTTCATCAGCTTCCACAACCTAATATGTTACACCTAATAAAAACATTTTGGGAACCATGCATTGAACTGCATTCAGGTAGTGATAATTGAATTTGCATCACATTTACATTGAGAAACCTTTCACACACACTGGATGTGTTCATGTCCAGCCTGAGAATCCTATCAGTCCTTAATCCACTCCTTCCAGTTTGATGCTGCTTTGACAGTGGACAGTAATTAGATTGCCTTAATTAACCTGACTATATTATACTTTACATCCATCGCCAACACAGCCTGATAAATAGAGCTTGGAAATCCATTTCCGTCAGCCTTTCAACTAAACAGATTTTTCTGGGCTTGAAGCAAAGTCAAGGAAAAGTGCACAAAAGACAATTTAGCTTTATCTTCATCCCCCAGACCACTGCTTGGCTCCCGAAGCTCTCTTTTCATTAAACGTTCAAATAAAACAATAATGCCACGCTCAAACATGTTTAGCAGGCTTGAATCACTCTGATTCAAGTGTCTTCCTATTAGTCACGGGTAAAGACACATCAACAAAAGCAATCAATGCGAATGCAGTCATACAACTCAGAGGCACTAACTGTGGCGCAAGAAACGTCAAGTGAAGTGCAACTGTGATGGTTATCAGAATGAAAATTAGTGACGAATAACTAGTGCGGTTCACATGCCTGTGAGCAGGGTCAGAAATCAACTTGGGTTGAATGACATCACAAGTGACAAAATGTCCTAAATAAATGTTTACTGTATCAGAGGCGAGTGCTGTTGTAGCTAATACAAAGTGGTTTTTGATGTAAAAACTCAGTCAGCTTTAAAAAACAAACAAACAAACATAACTGAATACAGAGGTTAGTAGGTTTATGTAATCAAACATGTGCTTACCAATTATTTCACATATATATTTTAGCAGTGTTCATTGTGTTGAGATGTCTTATGCATTATTGTCAGCTATTTGAATCTGATGCTGAATTGATAATGGCCAAAATGTTTGATATAATTGGAGAACACATGTTTGTGTTTTGGTTTGGTTAGAAAGAAAAAGGCCCTGATAAAGGTAAAGTCAAGTTAAAAAAATTAAAACAAGTTTATTAAATTAATTGCTGACAGTGCCTGAGGGTGATTAATTTATGCCAGTGTTACTATGAATTATTAGACAAAAGCATTGTGGTGCATTGTGGGGCGACTGAAACTTAACAAAAGCATTATTTAAGGTGAATTTATTTACCATCTGTGTTTTGTCGTGCTCTCCATCCTTCACCATTGCCAGAGCAACCGAAGAAATCAGGGAAGAAAAACAAAAATAACAGATATAAATGTTTCAAGTGCTGAAAACACAGCTCAGTTCATGCTGACACTTTGACCAAAAAAAAAAGCAGAAGCTATTCATTTTAGTTTAGCTATATTTTACAATATGAAGAATCCTATATGCAGGACACATTCATATCTGTTATTTTTGCATAAAGAAGCCATATTCTTTTCCCCCCTGAAAATCAATGTCAAGGCTTCTCTACAAAACCCTCACTCGGACCTTTAAACAGTGTCCACACAATTAATCGTTTAGTCACACTAAATGCTAAAATACTTTGCAAAATGATAATTAATATTGATGATTAATATCAGAAATATAATCCAAGTGATTTGCCATCAGTCACTTGTTGCAGTTGGTTCTTTACCCTGTTCTTTCCTTCATAAAGGCAAACCAAGTTGCTGAAATTACTAAAATATGTGTTGGTATAAAAACGTGGGTGGCCATGTGTTAATGAGCTTGCGGTAATAAGGCAAATATCTATGCAAATTAACTACTGTTCATCAACAAACAGCTAACAGGACTTAAAATAAAGCATACCTTATTTCCTAGGGTTCATATCCAACCAAACAAAAGTTATTTTGACCTTGTACATGGGTATTCTAGCTAATAAACCATATAGAATATAGTCATTGGTGAAGTTTCTTTGGCACAATAAAAGAGTGCAGTCCACTACTTCCATGGATCAAAATCAATCAGCTTCAAAATTTATATGAAGCAAAAAAAAGATATGGCAGATCCCATGCAGCGCTTGAGTACAAAAAGAAACTAGTGGCATGGAATCACTGATTTTTATGTTTAAAACAAAATACTTTGACTTTGCAAAAAAAGTACTTTTCTAATTGGTGAGTCTTTCTCCAGGATTATGGGTAATGTAGTTCTCCAGTGGTGGTTTTTTTTTTTTTACTTTGACTTTTTTTTATTACTTTGTTTTACTTTGAAAGTCAACTGAAATGACTTTCGGTGCATCCCAAATAATAGTAATTACCTAAACAGTATTCGAAAATAGAATTAGTATGTCCCAAATCGTAGTATGTTGAGTATTACAAAGATACCGATTGGTCTACTACTTTTTTAGTTATTTTTTATTTTTTTGGAAATTAAATGAAATGAATGAGGAGGGGTTTAACTCTAACGAAATGATTGACAGGGCAGGTTAAATGGTGACGGGATGCACGTACCTAAGCGACAGAGTGGTCGGTTAAAGATGACGAAGTAGTACGTCCCAAAGTTTGCCTACTTTTCGGCTACACACTCAAAAGAGTACATACTTTAAGGACATAGTATTGAAACGCAGCATTTAAATTGTGTCTACAGAAACGCCATCGCTTTAACCTTTGAGTTTATGGTAGGTCTGTTCTGAAAGGTGTATACATAATCAGAATTGTCTGTGGAGAAAATGAATTGGATTTTACTGTTAAAACCTTATTTGTGTGTTCTTCAGAGAACGGACGGTGGATAAAGCCAAAGGAGTAGATATTGTAGCGCCTATTACGCAGGTGCCCTTTAGTTCAGCATTCGGATGGAGCATGTGCTATAACAGGAGGGTATTTTGTCAGGTAGCCAAGCACACATGCTTTATTGCTGCATGCTCTTTTTCTAGACACATTCTGTGCTACAACCTCCGCAGGAAACCACACTTTGACATTTTGTTTCTTTTTGTGATTAATTGAGGCAAACCTGATCATCTGTCTATTGAGGTTAGGTTTTAGGAGTAAATCACACAGAAATGACTCAAAGGATATAAATTGAGGTCACACTCAGTACACAGTTTTGATGCAGGTGATTCTATTGGACTAAGCAGTGGACTGAGTTCAAAAACATCAGATTCTGCGCTAGGTCACTCATTCTGACACTGACCATGTGACCTACTTTGTACTGAAGGTCAGATGTTCCTGCTTTCATTGAAGCACAAAATGCCCATGGGAACCTCTTGAAATCATGCTGAATGACATCAGATTCCACTCCCGACTTTTCACAGTAATGTTTTCACCACTGTTTTTAGACCTTTGAGCTACTCACGCTTTCTTTCAAACACAAGTTGGAATTGGCTACTTATGACCACATATTGAGTGATGTACAAAATGATCACAGTAATATATCAGCACTTTGGGATGTCAGAATTAAAGCATTATACATTCAATTAATGCATACTGTATACACTCACATTAATTTTCACTTTCAATAAATGCACATTTAATTCCAACCCATTTGCTATGGACTATTAAATTGTTGGGATGCATTTTTTCCAATATAAAAAAGAGGTCAGGGCAGTAAATAGCAAAGGGCTTGTGCTCTTAAATTTTATTTTGTATAGATTCCAAAAATAATCCCACTTTTAACATATAGATGACCTAACAGACATGGACTAAAATCAACAAAACTCAATTTGACTGTCCATATGCCGTCATTTTATCAGCCATTCATTAGGACATCCTGACACTACATGCTATTTATTTTGTTGTTCACTGTATAACATATTGAGATACAATGCATTTATCAGCCCAGTGTATCTCAAAAAAGGAAGAATGAGTAGTATGTGTATGTCCTGCAGGCTCACCCTCTACTGCTCTTTTGAAGAAAACCTTGCAGCTGCCACAGGTGAGCACACCATAATGACACCCAGAGGCCTCATCTGAGCACACCAGACAGATCTTTTGGCCGTTCCCACCGGGCTTGACTGATCCGGACGGACTGGACGAACTGCTCACTTCAGGCCTGCCCAAAGAGCTAGAATACAAAGAAAAAAAAGTTGAAGTGAATGAAATTAAAGAGCTTTAGATAACTGCTATACTATCAACACAAGATCCAGATTTCACATGGGCATCAACTGGCCACCTAACAAAGTTTTTACATTGAGTTCATGTAGCCTGCTTCTACCAAGCTAATTTACAGCAAAAAACAAATAAACAAAACAAAAAAGACCTTTGCATGCATGAGTAACAAAACATGTATACTTTGGGCTCGTTTACTCGCAGCGTTACTACACAGCGCTGAGAAATGCGGTGAGAAAGCGCTTGAATTCACCTCAGTATTAATAACAGTGCTGGGAGATCCAGTGAGAAGCATTTCAAATCTGTTATAAACAATAGACATTAAAGGGTTACTTCAGTGATTAGCATATGGCTTTGTATCAGTAGAAACCCTTGAGTATAATCAAATGATTGTGCTTTCCCCCCTCATATCCCCCTGAGAAAAGAGATTTATGCATTTTATTTCTGGAAAAATTCCTCCCGTGACGCAAATTGACGATATTTGCATCATAGGAGGAATGTCTGGCCAGAGGCTAAAGACTACAGTCAGCAGAGGGAGCCATTTCCACGTTTTTAACCCGCACATGGGGGATGGGAGATCACACTCACAGCACAGCTCGCAGCTGCAGGCATTAATTTAAACGGATGCTAAGCAATGTAAGTGTTTTAACTTCTCAAATTAATTTCTATGAAAGTTAAGCTTCCAAAGGCATGATCTGAAAACGTGCCAGACTGAACTCCCATTGTGAATGTATGCCGCGAATGTGGTCGCGATTACCTCAGCTCTCACCACGAGAGCTCATTAGCTCATTTATGACATTAAATGTAATCTGAATCCTGTAATCCTAATCGGAGTTAGTGCTGTGAGACTCACGCGGCAACTCGATCGTTATATATTGAACAGACACGTTCAGTATTTAATTGTAGTGTCTGTTCTCTAACTCAAACTCATTCATAGTAATCCAGTAGTGGTGGCTTTGGTAATGGCCTCACAGGGCAGCGAAGCATTCTGGGAATTGTAGTCTTTCATCCCCATGAGACAAAAATACAGTTTCTGTCTTTTCTCAGTCTAGAAGGCACCAAATTCAAAAATAATTTCACATTTCTACTACATTGATGACCCAGTTTAAATAAAGATACATCTTCCCAGCGCTGAAGTACCCCTTTAAATTAAACAGCACCAATGTGGAAACATGGAGAAACAATGTGCCATGAATGAACAAGCTGTAGGCTTTTCAGGCCACAAATCACCAACGTTCACCATGGATTTATTGAGTAACACTAACCATGGTATTGTGGCAGAAATAATTTCTCGGCTCGTACAACCTTAGAGTGAAATTCAAACTTAAGGACTTTCACATTTTTTCTCCAGCAGTTTTATTATTTATATTATCCAATTTAAATGTTATTTTTAATGTGATTACCAAAAACATTACTTGTTTAGCATATCCCTCAAACACATTTAAAAATGCCACTAGGAAGAGAAATTATTATTTAAATTTATATTTTTTTTTAAAAAATATCGTGATTAATCGCATCCAAAATAAAAGTTTGTGTTTACATAATATATGTGTGTGTGTGTACTGTGTATAATTATTGTGTATATATAAACACACACACATGCATGTACTTAAGAAAAAAATACGTTATAATTTATTAGACAGCTTAGAATATCTGAAAAGATTACACATTTGGTAAAGTAAACACATTTTGGTAAAACTTTAGTTTAGGGTCCAGTCTATTAATATCTCTTACTATTAATATTTCTCACATTAATATTTGCTTACTAGCATGTGTATTACTAGGATATTGGCTGTTTATTAGTACTTGAAACACATAATGCCTTATTCTGCATGCCCTTCTACATCTCTTAGTCCTACCTAATACCTAAACTTAACAACCTATTATTAAGCAGTAAATAGTTTATTGTTATCGATCATTGTTTTTAGTTTATTTGTTTATTGATGCAAAACTCTTACTTAATAGTGAATGCATGTTCCCCATACTAAAGTGTTACCAACAGATCATATTGTAAAAGCAAAACAAAAATAGTATAAATTGAAAGAGATTAGACATTCTTTTTTGTTTATTAAAATCTAAATAAATAAGTAAATGGAAAAGGGCCCTAAAAATATCATTTTTGTGAAACTTTTGATAAAGTGTTGCTTTATTAGAGAAATGGCATGATTTCAATTAATTAGACATGTTTTTTGATTACTGAAATTTAATTTGACCATTAAAACAGAATCCAGTCAAATTAAAAGAAAAAAAGTCTAGAATAATATAATAAAAACAAAAATTAAAAAACAACAAAAAAACAAAGCAGCTTTCATAGGGCCCATTTAGTGTATGATGCCCAGTGTTTTCCTCTGTAACCATTTAAAAAGTGGGCAAGTGTATGATGCCTATTGTTTGAAAATCTGTTCTATTCCAGTGTTCAACATGACGCCATCTGAGGGTTAACACCATTAATTAGCTAGCAGGAGAAGCTCAGGACAGCTAATAATCATTGCCGGAATAGTGCCACTGGTCATCAACAACTGTTGGAGCAATTTCACTCACCCGATAGAGCTTCATTTGTGCTGCTTTACCTCTTTGATGATCTGGGTTTGGTATTATAAATCCCTGACACCTTCTCATGTAACCTGAACTCGCTTACATGTTAGCCAACATGCCATGCCGCAAGCTGCCATATTTAGCTCCATCAGCATGAACACATTAAGCTATATGTCAGCTGATCGACAGGCTATTCGAAGCGGAGACATACATTGTTACAAGCGAGTAATACTTTCACACCCATTTAAAAAACGGCACCAACTGTGATGAGGGTTTCAGGTTTCAGAATACTGTAATACCGGGCCCCAGGTTTAGCTCTCAAGAATGCTTGTATTCTCAAGCACAACAAGTCTGACCTAAAGTTAGGTCTGCGGTTAGACTAGAGGGGTCAATAGAAAGAGGACACCGGCCATAAACCGGCGAGGCAAGCTGGACATTTCTTGTCAGCCAAAATCACTCACTCACAATTCAGTTCAACTGACATGAAGTTGGAGTAATTGTTGCCTTTAAAAAAAATTCTCCCAGGGAGTTACAAATGCTTGTCAAACAGAGGAATGTGTCTAATGATTTTTGATGAGATTCAAAGATTTCGGCTCTTTTGAAAGCATATATTTCCATAAACTAGCAGTTCCAAGAGGTCCAGTCCAGTATTTCCCAGCAAACAGTGTATGGCTATGTGCATTTCAGAAGAACGTACTGTTTGTTTCCAAACTGACAGCAATAGCAAGAAAAATAATAAACCCTAATACATTTTACAATAAAACTTAAAGGTGTCATGAACTGTTTTTTGTTATTTTTCTTTAGGTTAACTAATGACATTCATATGGTTTTTACATTAAAAACATAATAATGAATAAGTTACAGCCTATTTTCTACACTGGTTTTGAGGCTCTCTCCTGAACGCTGGGTTCTGATGGGCGTGCAGCACTGGATACTTGGAAGTAAACGCCCACGGCTAGGATTGGATAAGATTTGCATATTTAATGAGCTTAAGCTCAGCTGTCAGTTCACATGAGGGAGGGATTGTTTTGAAAGCGGCAACCAGAATTATTCTCTTGATCACAGGGCTCGTAAACACCTTTATCAAACAAACACAATGATTTATTTCTCATCGACCCGCGATTGATTGGAATATTATTTTTGTATTAGGCCTACTTGGCCCGCCCAGTTGGTGGATATAAGAGCGAACCACACACACACACACACACGCACACATTCACTTGCATGCCCTTCAAATACCACATCAAGAGAGTATAAAGAAGTTAGATCAAGAAAGGAATATTATTTCACTATTTAAGATTGCCTGGCCTGCTTACCGAGTCTAATTCCAGTGCAATACTATCACATTATAAAAACACGTTTTACTCACATAAGTGTGTTGCACCATTCCTGTCGGATCCAATATAGAAGAACCAGCATTGTGTTTTAATCTCAATATGTCTGCAAATCCAGCACGACCTGTCTCTTGTTTACAAACGATTCCGCAGTGAAATGAAGCGAACACGCGTACATGTCTTCCCCACGTGAGCTGGAATTCATTAAAAATAAATGAAGTATCACACATTACTAATATTAGGATCCAAAGGAAGCTTATGCAGCGACTGTGTTCTTCCACAACCAGGAATAGCGCAATATCTTGCTATCTCCTTCATGTTTATTGCTGCTGACTAGTGTGATCCGATGAGTCAGTGGGCGGGGCTACTGAACTACACGTGCTTATTATTCTGTAGAGGCGTGTTTCGCCACACGATGACGTCAAGATGAAGCACAAGATCGTTTTCTGGGCCTGGTGTCTATAAAAGCTTTTCTTTGACTAACACGGAAGTTTTCAGCTCTGAAACTTACAGGATATTCTTATATTACCATGACCTTTTATATATCAAATATTTTTTAATTCATCACCCCTTTAAAGGCATAATATGTTAAAAATTGTTATTCATGTAATTTCGTTGACTTGTGTACTTGCATTATTCCAAATGTTTTTAACAATGTAAAAAAAAATCTGAGAAATCTGTGATTTTAATCCGTGTGACGTCAATGATGTCATATCCTTGATTTCTAAAACCATGGAAACACCAGACGCTTGAATATATATATATATATATATATATTCAAATTAATATATATATGCACACACATACTATGCATTTTATTAGACCTGAACAACTGTTTGGAAAGTTTTATTGACGGAAAACGAATCATTGTTACACAGCTCAACTTTTTTTTTTATCGCGAGTGCCATGTTTGTACCATGCCTCAGAGACAGCACTATTTTGTCAAGTGGCTAGCTTTATTTGTAATAACAGCATTTTCTCCACCATACACACAGTATATATAAAAAAGTATATTGTATTCCATTTAACAACATAAGTCATCCTCCAGCTTTTATTAATATATTCTAAAATCGATCTAGGTTACTGCAGTTTGCAACATGTGTCTCATACCAGCCACAAGCGAACGGAGAGTAAAGTTACAACTTTCAACACACTCAAATGTATTTTAGTATCAATGTTTTGACCAAGTAAAGCAGCTCTGTGTTACCCCATAATTTGAATCCATCAAATGAAGTGACCTATATGAGCAGTAATTCAGCATTTAGAATTAAACATAACTGTAACGAAGTTCAAGAAAGGAGGAGTGATTAAACAAAAAATAAAGGAGACAGATTAAACAAAACTTTATTAATAAAATAACCATAAACAACTAAACAAATGGAGCATCAGCGGCCGACTGTTGCACATTAGCACAATAAAAACAGTAACGTAAAATGTCCCAGGCTCTCGGCCCTGCCCTGCTTCATACCACAGTAACACATTAGCTCATCCATGAACATGATTTCTGCCCGAGTCCCGCTGGATTGATTTCCATCAGCTGTGGAGGTGAAGACAACACTTCCCGTGATCCCACACTCATTCATGGCGTCATCAAGCTACGCCTTTGTTAGTGTCTTGAATGAGCGACCTCTAGCGGCAAACCTTACATACTGTGCCTTTAAATTAATCCTAAATAGTAAAAAAAAAAATGGCTCCCCAATGAATCTGTTGAATAACTCATAAACATTGTTATTTAAATGATTTGGTTATTCCTTTTCCTTTTCTTTTTTTTGCACATTTATTTACTTAATTGTTTGTTTCTAGCAGATTTACTCTAGCAACTGTAACTGACGCATGTGGGTAATATGGGAGGGGGGTTGGTAAAACACTCATGTTTGGAGGATAAATGTACCGTTTTGTCAATATGAAAGAGAAAATAAAAAGTGTAAATCATAAAAAAAGTCTCTCTAAAATGGTTGCTTTATCCCGTATGAACTGTCAAAAGTAAAACAAAAATTTAATGTGCAGTTGTTACAGTTTTTTCCCACTTATATGCGAAGAATTGTACTTTTTTCATTATCTAACTGTAAAAAATGAATCATAGGTCTTAAAATTAATTAAATAATTAATGGGATAATTTTAAATAGTGTGTATATTTTCTTAAGAAAATTGTGGTTTAGTGTTGTATAGAGAATATTGAGAACATTTTACTAATAAAACCAAGAGATATATTTTCCATTTTTTAAGGAAATTTAAACGATTAAGCTGCTAAAATTAAGGTGGAAAATACCACCTATTTATTTTAAGAGAAATAGCTCAATTGAGCATTTTTATTTAGAGACACCATTGTTAGTTCCCAGCATGCTTTGCATATGGCTGGAAATGGAGAATAAATATTGAAATTAGGGGTGTCACGATTCTCCAAATCCTAGATTTGATAAAATTATTATCAAATTAAGATCACGGTTCGATTCCATTCTCGATTTTTACATATATATATAAAACAAAAATTATATATATATATATATATATATATATATATATATATATATATATATATATATATATATATATATTTTTTTTTTTTTTTTTTTTTTTTTTTTTAAAGCACAGGTTGCTATGCCATTTCTAGACTAGAATTTTGTACAACAATGTCTGATCTTTGTTCGCAATGTACCACACTACACAGTTGTAATTGCAAGTTCATATGAGGGATATAAAATATGCATTGCTACAACTGTCTAAAACATATAACTATATAAACATCGTAAAGCAAACATTGTCATCATTCATCAGCATTAGTTTGCTATTAGTTAACAATTGCCTGGCATGAATGTGCAGTATTTATTGATTGAGCCGCTCTGAAGCGCTGTATTGGAGATGCGCGAGCCTGTAGAAGAGCAACAGTGTTCCGCGTTCCCCTGTGGTTTCCCCGCGATTAGTTCCACACGTTACAATTCAAACGTGCGCATCTTTTACACAGGACATCAGTTCTGACTGGATCTCTTCCCTAATCGTCCCTCCCTAACATTTTCGTCTCGTTTTTATTCATTGACGAAAATTACAGTAGATTTTATCGTCATAGTTTTTATCACCCAACACTAGTTTTTATTTAGTTGTTGTCTCGTTTTCCTCTATGAAAATAGGTTGCTGATGAAAATTATTCGTCAACGAAATTAACACTGCTTCAGTGAAGGGAAACTGTTTGATATTTGAAAGATTTTCTTTATGTTGAAGTTTTGACCGTTACTATTGTGCAGAAAAGTAGAGCTTATGGTTAGGTTGTGAAAAACTGCATGTACTTGTACTATGAAAAAACTAGGGATGCTCCGGATCTCAGCCACTAATCATAATTTAGGACTCGGTAACTGATTAAACTTGGCCGATCTCACGCACTTTGATGACGTCAGCGAAGTGGAGAAGGTGAACAGCAGTTGAACATGGGTCAGCATATTGGGTGTAGCATATTTTTGCTGGATTGCAGGCAGGAATATTTTGCAGTGGCACAATCAAGAAATGCCTCGAACACTGAGAGTTATAGTCAGACGCTGCCAAATCGAGGTTGTGCCTGCAGGATTTGTTGATTTTCCCCTGCAGGATTTCTGGGATGTCGATTTATGCTCCATCCAGCAGGTGGTGTGTGACTGTCTGTCTTCTTGATATATTTCCTTCTACTCTCTACTTGCACAACAGTCCTTTGAGAATCCGAGACGGTCTCGGCATAAACACACACTCAGATCCGCATCTTGAGAATGCAGTTCAGTGACCTCAGCCATTAGTTGCCGCCTACTTGTTTGCAGGCAGAGCAGAAAAATGATATGATCATAACCTAGACCTGAGCTAACTAAACACTTCAAACCTTCACCTACTGAAGTGTTTTGGCACCACTGAAGGTGAAAAAATGCTAATTCACTTGTGCTTCCGTAAAGCTCAGAAGCACTTTCCAGAGTGAAACGCTTCATTGCGCTCTAAGAGAACGGCTCTGAGGGCTGAATATAGGCCACTATGCTGTATATGTGTATCTTCAATATGAATAAAGTTCTTTAAAACACTCTCATTAGTTCATTTCATTTGTAAAAGTGTAAATTATGTACTGACTTTGTAGTTTTCTGTGGTGGAAATGACTATGATTGGAATTGCAATTGCGTACATTTTATGTATCCTAAATCAAAATATTTTGAACGGCAGTGTATAAAATGTCACCAAGTAAAAAGTTTGCTGATTTAGTATAATGTGCAAGTGCAACTCACATTTGCAACTGATTTAAGGCTCATCATTCATGTCTATAACTATCTGGGAATATCTTTGTTTGTGTCCATTAAGGAGATACAATTCTGGTCATGAATATCTGAGGTTATTGAAAAATGCAAGCTATTCACGCACGCGCTAGAGTAACAAGGTTGCATTACATGCGATCCCCAGTTCGTATACAAGGCGCGCCCTTCTCCTTCACTATTTATTTTTGGAAGATGTTCCTCACAGCAAGACGTTAAAAGATACTCTTCTTAATATCTCCCGGAACCAAGTACACACTAGCACACTAGCAGCACCTGCGACATCCTGAGACATCTTCCAAAACATGTACCAAAACTGCCAAACGATTACTTGGAAATTGGATCCGAAACGTGGCGTACAGTTGCTGTATTCAAAAAAAATGTGCACGGCCTCTCAAACACAATGCTCTGAAGTATTAAACACATGTAGGAGCCATGTGTTTAAAAATTTTTAATCACATTAGCCTTTTGCCTGAGGCAAAGTGTCTGATCCAAGCAATCCCTTAACCAGCTTTAGCTAAAATCAATATAAGAACTAACTATTACACCCCAAACTGCAATTCCAAAACATCCATTACAATTTAAAAGTCCATCTGGAGGACCCCTTTATCTTTATCTTCATCCTCAAAAGCAAGTCCTTGAATATCGTGGGTAAGTGGTAAATAAAATATGGTAACGACACCAATGAGAAACGACGAGGCTGTTATCGCCAAGAATGCTCTTCCAACAGGAAAGGCAAGTTTCATAACGGTCATGTTGCTACACAAAATTCCAGATACATCCCATTAATCACAGCTCCATTGGCTGTAAATTCAAAAGATGCAGTGCCAGCATTTCACATGCAAGTGGAAATGTGTGTGAAAGTGGAATATTATTGGGCAGACATATGACACTTCTTTGTTTTTTCATATGACGATGAGTTTTGCACCGTCTTGCACCATGAATGTTGCGTTTAAGGCAGTGTTTTGAGTTCACATCTTCATGTTTTGACTCTCCACAGCCTAGCTAGGATGCCAGCCAAACTCAGCCCCGCACACAACATTGAGCTCGGGCGGTTCAGTCTGGACTTGATCCATAGAGGAGTCATTATGCCTGAACAGAAACTGTTCGGACCATGAAATCTTCAGGGCGGGCTTTAGACGATGATGGACAGATGATCAACAGTAACGTAATCATGCACGTCATCAAAGGGGCTTGGGGGATTATATTTGTTCAAATCCTAAACAGGGAGCTTGTTCGTATAAGCATTAACCTTCACTATTTCTCTCAAAAATGATGATCATGTTGGTATGTAACTGTGTATCCTTAGGGTGCGTTCACACTTGTCATGTTTGGTTCGATTAAAACGAACCCTGGTGTGGTTGCTCGGTTAGTGCGGTTCATTTGAACATATGTGAACGCTGCCATCCGAACCCTGGTGCGCACCAAACAAGCGGACCGAGACCGCTAAAAAGATGGGTCTCGGTCCGCTTCCAAACGAACTCTGGTGCGGTTCGATTGATATATGAACGCAACACGGACCAAAGACATGTAAACGGACCAAAAACCGGACGTAATGTCACAAGATGCCACGCATAATGCAGCTGATTTGACGACGCGGAAAGATCGGTCCAAAATGAGTAACTTTAACGTTAGAGGGCAAATCTGGAGCAACGAGGAAGAGCCTCATCAATATTTGGTCTGACGAGCATGTTTCGAAAATGCTAGAAAAAACACACAAAAAGCATACCTGGCTCTTCTCATCAAAGTTCCTGTGTTGCCTATTATTAGCAGGTACAGACGACAGAACGGCCGTCTCTTTTGCATAGACGCCCGACTCTTTTCTGCACAAGGGAGGAAATCGTGCTGCTGTTTTGAATGTTTTGAACATTTTATGAGCTCTTCATGAGTTCTCAGCGGGTAAAAATAATGCCACATGTACACGCATAAAATGATCGCGTTTAATCCAGCACACAGCGTGGTTTTGAACATTTCATAAGCTCTTCATGAGTTCTCTGGTAAAAAATAATGCCATATATACACACATAAAATGCCCGCGCGTTTAATCCAGCACACAGCGTTGATTTGAATGTTTTGAACATTTCATGAGCTCTTCATGAGTTCTCTGGTAAAAAATAATGCCATATATACACACATAAAATGCCCGCGCGTGTAATCCGCACACAGCATTGTTTTGAATGTTTTGAACATTTCATGAGCTCTTCATGAGTTCTCTGGTAAAAAATAATGCCATATATACACACATAAAATGCCCGCGCGTGTAATCCGCACACAGCATTGTTTTGAATGTTCGGTAAGCGAGCTCCTACGTCATATAAGCCGACCAATCAGGTTGTGAGCGTCTCCCTGTGCCTTTGGTTCGGTAACTTTAGGTTCGCTGTTAAAAATGCCCGTGTGAACGCTAAGCGGACCAGGACTATTATGTTTGTTTTTGTTTTTTGGTCCGGACCAAATGAACCAAACGAACCGAACTACAAGTGTGAACGCACCCTTCAACTCTTTTATTTAAGGATACAGATATACTCTTTTTGTTTTTTGTTTTTTTTTAAATGCGTCACTCCGTTGCTCTGATTAGTTGTAGGTCTGTCCAAGTCCAGAGGTCTTTCCTGGTTGGGTTGAAATCCGCCCCATAATCACAGCCCAATGGAGCAGTTTCAGACTCATAATCTGACTAGAATTGAGTATGACCACGTCAGGCTATCGACAACCCTGATATCTGCCAGTTGTGAACATCAAAGGCTTCTTTCTTTTTTTAAACCTGCACTGTGAAGATGTGAACATCGTGGCCCACACTGTAAAAAAAACAAAAAAAACATCCTACTGTTTTCCGTTAAAAGAGTCATTTACTGTAGAAAACAATGCAGTGTGCATGTTAAAGGGTTACTTCAGTGATTTAGCATTAAGCTTTGTATTTAAACTGGGTCATTAATGTAGTAGAAATGTGAAATTACTTTTTTACACTCACAGAAATGTGAGTGCAGGAGGGTGAGGGGAGACTGACATTCACAATTTGTTCTCTGCTTTGAAAATATATGTGAACACACTGTTGTATAACTTTGATAACTTTTGAGGCTAATTTTGTGGAGTATATGCCGTTTGGTCGGTTAAACAGCCGTGAAGAGCGGTTACACTCACAGTGCAGACGAATCGCGTTTATGTGAAGACTCATGATGTATTGAAGAGAATGTAGGCCACGCAGACACTCATTCAAAGCGTAAAAAACACTCCATTAATGCATCCCTCACTTACTGTATGTTATCTCACTGTTTGAAGCACCAGTCAAGAGGAAATGCCTACCAATGCGTGCTGTCATGAATAATTAAGCGCGTGCTGTCATAAATAAAGCACCGCGTGTTCTTATAGGACAAAGACATGCAGTCTCATAAATAATTATGAGACACTGATGAGTCATATCCGTACTATAGTACAAGAAAACGTCACAGCTTATGTCATTGACATGAAGACAAATTTAAACCAAGAAGTTGAAAATAAAGAAAAAAGGCTTAAAATTAACTAGTTTTCTTCCACATTCAAAACTAACAGATGGTAACATTGTCTTCCATGATATTTGACACACATAGCTGTTAAAATCTCAGAAAATTTGGTTTAGGGTTTCATGACCCTTTAAAACTGGACCGGTGGCTAGTGAGCGGGAAATGAAACTTAAAGGGGGGGTGAAACACTCAGTTTCAGTCAATCTCATGTCAATCTTGAGTACCTATAGAGTAGTATTGCATCCTTCATATCTCCGAAAAGTCTTTAGTTTTATCATATTTATAAAAGAAATATGGGCTGTACCGAGTCTTTCCGGAAAAAACCGAGCGCCTGGAGGCGTATCGTGTGGGTGGAGCTAAAGAATGACGAGCGTGCAAAGCGGTGACGTCCTCAAGCGTGGAGAAACCCATCTATCTCAGCTAATACAGATAATGATCCACAATCAAATCTGAGGCTGAAATAAACTGAACAGGAGAAACGGCAACAGCAGGACGTCCGTCTCTGTGGTATGTAAGTTACTGTATTTAATGGCCTCTCCACATTTCTGTGTCTTTACTCGCAGTTTATGAGGACATGATTCGGTTTATGGACTATTGTATGCGACTAGACCTTAGAAGTAGAAAGCAGAACGGTTTTGCACGTCAGACTAGTGTAACGTTATACATAGAACAACAATGGCGTAACCGTTAGCGCATTTGAATGACGAAGCACGCGATCGTATCGTTTACTGATGTTTACTCATGCGTCCGTAGCCAATAGCAGAGACATTTGAAGTTGATTTACTCACCGGCATCTTCCAAAGCAGGACCGCTCTGTCAAAAACACACTTCTTTGGTATGATTTGGTGAAGTCCTGTGACAGCAGTGACCGTGGAAATCCACTTTGCGACGTGACTGAAGCGATGCCTTGAAGCTTCCCGTCATTTCTGCGTTCAAATCGGTTCAAATGCAGCGCTGCCTTCCCGGGGCGCGACATAAGTGTTCACGGAGGACTGGATCTGCACCTGAGAGACTGTTTACAGCGTGCATTTCCTCTCTCTCCCTCTAGTTACGCGCGCGCGCGCGCACCCTTCCGGGAGAAGAGCCCGTACAGCCCATACAAGGACCTTCCGCTCTATTTAACGTCAATTAGACCCAAACTCGAAAAAAACTCGCCGAAACTTGTGAGAAACCGGAAGGAGTATTTTTAACACAGAAATACTCCATCAAACGTCCAACATTAGTTTTTGAAACTTTGTCTATGTTTAGGATGGGAATCCAAGTCTTTAAAGGTGTAGAAAGCTCAGTATGCATGAAACAGCATTTCACCCCCCCTTTAAAAAGTGGAGTCTGAAACTAACTTGGCACTTAGAATCCCATTAGAGAGAACTTTGAAACTGACTGCAGCGAGCATGAAGCGCATTCTTTTAAAACCACAGGTTTTTGTCTGAGTGTTTTCTTTCACATCCAAATCACCCGAACGGTGACTGATGAGCCGGAACTGAACAAACCGTTATGGCGCTTGAGAGTACTTAAAAGTGAGTGATTATAAATGCATTAAACGGAGAGGGTAAAATCCATAATTTATTCCCAAATTTCAGTGTTTATTACAGGCTTTGAGACTTTTGGCCTTCTAGTGCTTATTGGCGGGAGAGAATTTTTTTTACCAAATCACTGCTTAAATTTGCTTTTGAAACAAATTGTTTTATACGCTGTATAAACGAGTTTGAGTTTTCATTCTTTTCTGCACTATTTCTCACTTACATACAACTGTTCATGTTACATGATATTAAAGGGGCGGTGAAACACTCAGTTTCAGTCAATCTCATGTCAATCTTGAGTACCTATAGAGTAGCATTGCATCCTTCATATCTCCGAAAAGTCTTTAGTTTTATTATACTTATAAAATAAATATAGGCTGTACCAGTAGTTTTTGAAACTTTGTCTAGGATGGGAATACAAGTCTTTAACAGTGTAAAGAGCTCAGTAAGCATGAAACAGCATTTCACCCTTCCTTTAAACACTTTACATAATGGAAATATTTTAATGAATCCGTCTTCTGAAACTGAATCTGAAATTGTCTTTTGAAGTTTAATAATTATATTCAAGTCCTGGCTGAACCATTATCTATCCATCCATTCATTATTTTTTTAATCATTGTTTAACTGAGTGTAATCTATTTTTATTGCATTTTTAAAAGCAATAAAAGCATTTAAAATGGTCATGAATGCTCCTAAGTGAAAAATGTAGAGCCCTGGGTACAATGTTCAATGGAGTCTAGCCAATGTCACATCCATATCACATGTGCCCTGTACAGGGAAGGGCCTCGCATTTGACTTCCCCTGAGGAGAAGACATCAGTTCTTTGACCCTTTGAGTGAAACGAGTTCTCACGGCTCTCACTGAAACAGTGTGTTGGAGAGATTTCTTCAGCTGCAGAGCACAGCCCTCTCTTCCTCTCTTTAACGCTTCAGCTCTGAGGTGCTTATATAATATCTAAACTGCCACTGCACTTCCAACGTCTGAGCTCAGCCAATCCTGCTACACATGAAAAATAAAAAGGAGGTCGCACGGATCATGGGATTATGCAATTTATCCGCCCACAGAAAGTCAAAAGCACCAATATAGATTTTTCTTTCATCTCTCTTTGCACTCTTATGGTAATGTCTTTATTTATTTTCCTTGTGCCAATTTTACAGTGCCATAAATGCTACTCCCAGTAATGTGATGCACTGATTTAACAAATAACAGTTCTGGACTGGAAATGAAACCACTGCTTTGAATGTTTAAAGTTAATGCAATACATTTTACTTTAACTTATGTCGTTTCAAACATGTATGCTGTTACTTTTTCAGTGGAACAAAATATTTTTTAAAGGGGTGATGATTTGAGAAATCAACTTTCCCTTGAGCTTTTGATATATAAAAGGTCATGCTAATATAAGAATATCCTGTAAGTTTCAGAGCTGAAAACTTCCTTGTTAGTCAAAGAAAAGCTTTTAAAGCCACCAGGCCAAAAAAACGATCATGTGCACATATTGTTTGTATTGCATTGTTATAGATCGTTTTGATTATGTGTACGTGTCTAACAGAACATACTTTTAGCACTCTGGAATCAGACATGTATGGGCCAGGGCTCACAAAGCCCAAGGGCTGTGCGTTTTCCAGACAGGATTGATCTAAAATAGTGAAATAATATTCTTTTCTTGAGCTGCATAATTAACTCTCTCTTGAAGTGACATTTGAAGGGTACACGCACACGTGTGTGTGTGTGTGTGTGTGTGTGTGTGTGTGTGTGTGTGTGTGTGTGTGTGTGTGTGTGTGTGTGTGTGTGTGTGTGTGTGTGTGTTTCACGCTTATATTAACCGATCGGGCGGGCCATGTAATACAAAAATAATATTCCAATCAATCGCGGGTGGATGAGAAATAAATCATTATGTTTGTTTAATAAAGACGTTTACAAGCCTTATAATCCAGAGAATTATTCTGGTTACCGCTTTCAAAACCCTCATGTGAACTCACAGGGGAGCTTAAGCTCATTTAATATGCAAATCTTCTCCAATCCTAGCTGTGGGCCTTTACTTCCAAGTCTCCAGTGCGGCACGGCCATCAAAACCCAGCGTTCAGGAGAGAGCCTCAAAACCAGTGTAGAAAATAGCCTATTACTTATTAGTTATGATGTTTTTGAATGTAAAAAAAAAAGAAAAAAGTCATTTGTTGACCTTTTTAAAAATGTTAATAGCCAGTTAATGACACCTTTTAAGTTCCTTTTAACAAAACAACTATAAAGTACATCTGTGAGGCTTCTTAGTAAGAATAATACCCATATGGATGCTAGAAATATAATAAGGATGCTGAATTGTGGCTAGTATTACGTTAGAAAAGCAGTGCTGCATCCCAGGACGTATGCGTTAGTGTTTTACATGGTGTACGTGTCAGTCATTGATGTACTGTGTGTGCTGCCAATGGACCCAATAGCTTGCTGGGAGTTGTAATTTTTGTTGTATGTTCAGTCCTAACTCCTGTGCTCCGCCCTCTCCTAATCTGCTCCTCATTACTGTCAAGAGGAACCTTTATTTTGCAGAACAAGAGAGAGCCAAGGAGAGACTCCTAGTTATTGTCTGTGTGTCTTAAGCATAAATAGGTGTTACTGCCAGCTTTTGTGTGATTAGCTTAAGCTCCAAATTAAAATTAAACTTAAATGTGTTGTGGCTGTAGTGCACAGCTTTGAGTCATTTGACCACTATTGAGAGTTGGAGAAGTTGGGGGACAGGTGCCATTTACTTTTGTTATCATTTTCTCGAAACATATTCAATTGTTTTCAATGGGAGCACCACATTTTTAGAAGGCCGTAACAGCTCGTGCGCTGAGCGCTCACCGTTTTTACTGGTCCCAGACAGTTGAAGAATGTTCAACTTTGAGTAAAACACAGCGCTCATCACTGTCACTTTTTACCTAGCCGTCCAATTACAGTGAAAGGGGGGAGGGACAAATAAAACACAGACCAACCGCCACATCCTACTTGTACAATGTTAGCAGATGCCAACAACAAGCAAAATAACGCAACAAAATTATTTAAAACAAGAGACAGATCAAATACTTTACATTGTATCAGCATTTTTATATAGAGTCAATAGAGAAACAAACTATCTGTAAATTGAGGTACTAGTAACACATCCACGGATATTTCGTATCACAACAAGCAAAAGGACTCAACTGAAATAAAGAAGAAAATAACGCTGCGCTGCCAAACCGCTCAAGCGCCCAAAGCGAGGCGTTTTCAGAAGAGCGCCTGTTGTTTTCAGCTGGCTAAGAAAGCTTTAGTGGACACGGTGGCCAAGAGTTCTGTAGTTTATTAGTAGGTTGATTAGATTTCCTTTTACCAGGTAGTGATCTTTGGTTTGTTGTTTTGACTTTACGCTCCTGAAGAACGTGCTTCTTTAAATGTTAGAATTGTTTGGTTAGTTCTTTTTGCACTGTAATCATTTGTTTATTGTAAACATATTTAAATCATTTTATTGTGTGTACTGAGTTGCTGGGACTGGTTCAAACCCACTCTTTGCTGCAACTATTCTTTTATTTTTTATTTTCCCTTTTGCCCATTGAAATCTAATTGGGAATTAGGTTCATAAGTAACTAAATATCATTTAACATAATTAATTTGCATATAATGTATCATTACTATTTTGTTTAAAACATTTAATGCCAATTTAGTAGATGTAACATTGCACATCTCAAACGTCCATGGGAATGCAGTGTAAGTGTTGCAAATTTGCCCACAGTAGCAGAGATGTCCTCTTGAAACACTACAGGTTTGCTTGTACATTGACTGCATCTGCACTTTCAAAACCGTATAAACCACATTTGACAGGAGCACACAAACAGACTGCTGCAATTACACAGCACTTTCATTTTTAATGTGATTTTAAAGATGTTTGTCAGCCATCCCAGTTTTTTAACCATATCAGAAATAATTTGAGGTGAAATGACAGTCAAATGTCCTTTTAAAGATTGTAAACTGACAACCAACATCCTTAATGCTTTAAGTAGTCACATATCTAGAAAAATTAAGTCTCAAGATTTTGGCTGTTCTGTTACATTTCAAACGGACAATTTGGAAAGCAATGAAGGGGAATGGTCAGAAGAGAGAGGAGATCCAATGCCAAATCCAGAGTCAAATATTACAGACAGAACTCTTCCTGTAATTCCTTTTGGACCTGAAACAAACTCTTATTCAGAGCCCATAGACTATGCAGGGCTAGAGTTTAAACTTGCATCATTGATCCTTAATATGCAGACAATTTAGCATGTTCCAAAAAGTGCAACTCAGGAGATATTAAGTTGGATGAGTGATACCGTTTTGTCGTCTAGATAAAGAATCAACCAGGGATATTTTAAGAAAATAAAAAAGCCACATTGAATCATTGGCGGAGGAGTTTGCTGAATTTATATCAGCTGAAGTACTTAAAAAATCTGTTTTTTTACAGTCACTACAAAGAAGATTCTGTTTTCACAGCCTCTAATATCAGCAAACTAGAAGGAATGCTTATTTTAAAAGAGCCTTTTTAATTGATCCCATGGAGTACCATTTTAGTGTTAGTGTCTCCGTTTTGAGAGTTCTTGAAGTGTTACTCAACAGAGCAAATGTCTGTTTTTATCAAGGTGTTACCAGAACAATACACATCCACTCGTGGGCAGTATTACAAAGAAAACCAACTTAAGGTGTTCAAAATGATTGCATTGAAGTGTGTGTTTACATTGAGGATTTTGTGGTTTGCAATCCTTTGGCCACTTGAAAAAAAAAAAAAAAAAACATTCACACGATCATTTATTGGGTGCTTCTAAATTTGCCTGCCAAACTACATTCTACCCTTCCCTCAACAACACCAAAAAACATGTTTGTTGAAGCCTTGAATGCACACCTTAGACTAGAGGAACAGTGTAGTATGTTCTGGCAATCTTGGGGCAGGCTATCAAGCCAAGTCAGCAAAGGTGAAATACAGACATGAGATGCTAGTTGATTTCAGCTTCGAACTATCGAACAGCACAACTTTACTACAGATGAACAGAGAGACCACAAGGAGCTTGGAGACCAGGAGCATCTTTCTTGATTTTGCCCAATAACTGGGTTCCCACCATTAGAGGAATCAATTTACTTGAAAGAAATTGACATTTTACTCTTCCTACTCTGAACACAATATTAAGAACAAGGACTCAGAGTAAACAGACCACCAAGTCATTTCCCCATCCAGCTTTTCAAAGAAAACCATAGGCAGGAATAGGCATGAGAATTGCAACACTTATTAAGATTAATGATTGGTAACCATGTACCCACTTCTGAGCCTGCTTCGGAAATTTTGATGGACTTAAAGGTCCACTGAAATCAAAATGTAAGTTTTTTTAGCTTTTAGTATGACTGTGTTAGCCTTAAAGTTATGAATAAGCTGGTATGTTCCAAAACTATGACAACATTTGCATTTAGGAGATAAAAGCATTTAAAATTTACAGTCTCCCACTTCCGTTAAAACAAATCTCAGATTTTGCCGACATCATCGCAGACTTCACTCTCTTGTCAAATCTTCTGTCCAATCAGAATGCTCTCTAGAATCTAAAGCCCGCCTCCTATACTGCCGAAGCTGCGGCTGAATCGGTCAGTTGTTAACACACATTTATTAATTTCTACATGGTGAAAGGCACATAGCACACTATATATGTAATAGGAAACGATTCAGTGTAAATATGCTTTCATTTGAGGCCAATAAAGTCTGTTTTCACTTTAGTTTCACGCACTGCAGAAGCGCACACACCCCAACGGCTCTGGTCTAAATTTAGACTACAGACGCGAGAGCGCGGCGCGGATCATATGCGCGAGTCTGCGCAGACAACAAACATATCGACCCATTTGAATTCTGCACAGAACGCTGCATTTCAAACCGATATGGAGGAGATTATGATGGTAAACAGTGTTAGAGGAAACTGGCTTTACCAAACAGAAAGGTCTGCTCTTGCGCTCTAGTCAAACTGTATATTAACGAAACGCTATTGGCTGTTTCAAAAAAGGGGAGGAGCTGCTAACAGCTGAAGCCGTTTCAGGGGAAATTCTGTCAACACATTGAATAATGCAGCGCGTTTCAAGGCACTTCAGTGGGCCTTTAAGAGAGACGGTGGAGTTGGCTGTGTCAGTCCAGTTTTTAAAAGTAACCCTATGCTTTTTAGAACAAAACATTTCAGAACACCAACCATTACTCAAACATAAAATTGCAATCAGAACACCAGTATGTGGAGCACTATGATTCGCTGCTTTGGGCCATTATGTCAAGGTTTGAACAGTCAGATTTGAGGCCAAGCACAGCTAGCCTATTTCAAAGGTGTGATAAGTGGTGTACGTGATTTCAAAAACATTCCACTCACCTTTTGTTTTTATAAAGAATATAGATCAGTACGTTATGGAAGCCTGTTTCCGCCACTAAATAAAACAAAGAGTAATTGCGACTTTTTTTCCTCACAATTGCGAGTTATAACATGTTGTGTTGGGCCCTGTTAATATTAGGAGGATGGATATTTTGGAACATCTCACTTCAGTTGAACACTTAAAAGGAATTCTTCAAGAAAGGCTTGAAATCAAGGATGACTTTCTGATTCAATGTGAGGATCCAGAATTCATAAACGAAGTCTAACCTGATGAATATAACAGCGCTTCCACCAGAGCAATACTGAAGATACTCGAAAAAACAGAATTAGAGGTTCATTTCCTCTTTACAGACTGCCAATATACATCAGCCCCATCCAAGAGCTCAAACCAGAGCTGTGACTGTCAGACAGCGTGAAAAGTCTCACTGGCCCTCTACTTTCCTGATTCCCAAGTTCTCTTATTATGTCGAGTTATGGCTTGCCAAAATGGACATCTTGGAAAGCACACCTCAAGCTAATTTTTTCATTCAAAGCTTATCCAAACAATCAAGAGTTAGAGTCAGTGCGTCTGCTGCATGTCTTGCTGAAACGCATCCATGTCTTAAGGATCCAGGCTCAGGAACAGGTGTGCTGTGAGCGTCAAATGTAAGATTGAGAACTACCGCCAGGTTGATCTGAAGTCGCTGTAAACCACAAAAGAGCAAATGAGGATTCTAGACGGTTGAAGAAAGCAAAGAGATGTGAGGTAAACTTCCTCAAAGACAACCCAGCTGGGCACACAGATTATTCTCTACAAAAGGAAAGAGATGAACTACAGGAAGTTAAAACGAAACATCTCAACACGGCATTTGTTGACTCAAAAAATGGAACTGATATTCTCAGAAGGAGCAGACAGTTGACAAAGACCCTCTTGTGGCTGATGTCCTAAAAACAATGGCCATCATTGGCATTGTATGTGCAGAGTTTTACAGGATCACTCAAACTAACCTGAGGTGTACCCTTTTCCCTTCTTTGTGTGAAGTCACGAAATTTAGAAATAAAGATATAAACTCACAATTCCGACTTATTATTTCTTGCAATGGCAAAATGTATACCATGTAAAAGTTAAATAGAAAATAAAAATCTGCATGCTTTTTACATGGTTTTTGCAGGTTTAACCATGTCACATTTAAGACACATTTGTCACTCAAGACATAACTGACAATATGGATATAGTCGTAGGAATAATTATGTGTATATTTGATCATTCAAGGGTATAATAACAAGCCTAGAAATATGGCTAATATGCACAGAATCCGAAGTGGTCCATGGGTACGTACCAAATTGAGGTCAGGGTTTACATTGCTTTTATTAACTCTTTTTTTTTCATCATTCATCTTCACTTATTCACTCATGCAAGACGGCGGCGGTGAGAAAGATTCGCCTTCGTTTTAAGATCTCGGAACTTGAAGATGTGGAGAACTATTAGCTAAAGAATAAAATCATTGGAGGAAAGAAGCTTTTCCTAGACCAACCTGATACGTAATAATTAAGCATGTGTTTATATATCTCTGGTTAAAGGGGACCTATTATGGTTGATTTTTTGGACTTTACCTTTCTTTTAGTGTGTAATGCAGGTATTTGTGAATGCAATCGATCTGTAACGTTGCAAAACACAAAGTCCACATCAAAGTTAGATGATCTCTCCAAAAGAAAACACCCGCCTGAAGCGCCTCATTTGTAGTTCCTAGCAGTATTTCTGTCACTTGTCTGTCGACAAGTAACACATTTGCGTAATACACACCTATAGTATATTTCTGTGTATTTAGCTGTGAAGGGAAAACAACTTTGCATGTACTTTAATAGGTGGCAAAAGTGAAGAATCAGTGGTTAATTATAATTATTATTTTGTGCAGTTCAATACAGGTGAAGAAATGTATGTGGAAATACATTGTGTAGAAAAATATCATCATATATGAAATGTAAGAGTTATAGAATAAAAATATACACTGAAACATCCTGCACAAGTTGTGTTTGTGAAGGTGGTTCGGCTCAGCTTGTTCTTTTTGAACATAGTCACGTTCAAATTACTGTACCTGATGCTGATAGAAAACATGCCGTTTTGCAGAATTGTCAAAAAATATTTTCTGTAATGATGACAGGCTTTTGTATTGTATTTACAGTTTGTCTTGTAATCCCGAGATTTGGATGTCAGGGCCATACAACAATCTGGGTGAGAACATAGTAACCAGGTGCAAAGCTTTTTTGTGCTTACTGAACTTCAGGCCTGTATAGTTGTGCCACTCATTTCTTCTTTTCCTCAAACTCATACTGACTAGTAAAATGTATTTACTGAGGAAGGTGTACTTAAAGGGATAGTTTACACATCCACAAGAAAGACATTGAGGAAATGATGACAGGATAGTAATTTTTTTGTAAACTACACTGAAAGTTTAAGTAAGTTTAATAGATGTGTCCATTAGATCTCCCCAACCCCTGGTCGAGAATATGAGAGAATTTAAATGCAGAGGCATGACAACAATCTCACAGTGTCCCTTTTGTGCATCCAGTTTGTGTCTGGAACGCTGAAGAATGAGCTTTCTGTTTCCTTCACAGAATTTATGATGAAAAATATCATTGGGACTCATCACTGAGAGCCATCTGACCTTGCACGTGCTAAGCTATTTTAGACCCACCATGTATGCATCAATCTCTTTAAGCAATAATGCCATGGTGTCCTTTGTATATGTAATGCTATGTGAAAGATCTTTGGACTACATTAAGTGAACATGCTCTCATCAAAGTGAAGCATCCATATGCATCTTGTGTGTTTAACCACTCATGGTGCAAAGAATGAAAAAGAAGCAGTTAAATCTGGTTTACATTGAAAAGGTTCATTTTCAAATACAAATAGCCATCTGCAAGAGCGGCTCTGAATTAAACATAGAATTTTAAAGTAGAAAGAGTGAAATGGTATTTTCTTGTAAAGTGTACTCTAATAGCCTTTCATGAGTTTGCACGTATATAATCAGGTACAGTATAAAATATTTGGCGTGGTGTCCTGGAAGCGGGCTCTGTACTTTCAGCCTGGCCTGAACCCAGAGTTCCCTCCACCTTACCTCTTGCTGTGATAGCAATAAATCGAGACTGTGGAGCTGGGATGCGGGAAAAACTGTTGTGGACCAGAGAGGCAAGTCGGCTTTAAATATAAAATCATGGGTTATTTTTCTACCCAAATCCGGGTTGAGCCTTTTTGTTTGTTTGCTTACTTGTTTATTTTGTGTTCCCCAGTTCCCCCGGGGCAGACGTAAAAACCCAGTGTTTGGGTAGTTTTTGTGTTGCTCAGATCCTGGCTCAGACATTACAACCCAGTGTTTGGGTAGTTTTTGTGTTACCTAGATCCTGGGGCAGATGTAACAACCCAGTGTTTGGGTAGTTTTTGTGTTACCCAGATCCTGGGTCAGATGTAACAACCCAGTGTTTGGGTAGTTTTTGTGTTACCTAGATCCTGGATCAGACTTAACAACCCAGTGTTTGGGTAGTTTCTGTGTTACCCAGATCCTGGGTCAGATGTAACAACCCAGTGTTTGGGTAGTTTCTGTGTTACCCAGATCCTGGGTCAGATGTAACAACCCAGTGTTTGGGTAGTTTTTGTGTTACCCAGATCCTGGGTCAGATGAAACAACCCAGTGTTTCTGTAGTTTCTGTGTTACCCAGATCCTGGGGCAGATGTAACAACCCAGTGTTTGGGTAGTTTATGTGTTACCTAGATCCTGGATCAGACTTAACAACCCAGTGTTTGGGTAGTTTCTGTGTTACCCAGATCCTGGATCAGACTTAACAACCCAGTGTTTGGGTAGTTTCTGTGTTACCCAGATCCTGGGTCAGATGAAACAACCCAGTGTTTGGGTAGTTTCTGTGTTACCCAGATCCTGGGTCAGATGAAACAACCCAGTGTTTCTGTAGTTTCTGTGTTACCCAGATCCTGGGGCAGATGTAACAACCCAGTGTTTGGGTAGTTTATGTGTTACCTAGATCCTGGATCAGACTTAACAACCCAGTGTTTGGGTAGTTTCTGTGTTACCCAGATCCTGGATCAGACTTAACAACCCAGTGTTTGGGTAGTTTCTGTGTTACCTAGATCCTGGGTCAGATGTAACAACCCAGTGTTTGGGTAGTTTCTGTGTTACCCAGATCCTGGATCAGACTTAACAACCCAGTGTTTGGGTAGTTTCTGTGTTACCCAGATCCTGGATCAGACTTAACAACCCAGTGTTTGGGTAGTTTCTGTGTTACCTAGATCCTGGGTCAGATGTAACAACCCAGTGTTTGGGTAGTTTCTGTGTTACCTAGATCCTGGGTCAGATGAAACAACCCAGTGTTTGGGTAGTTTTTGTGTTACCCATATGCTGGGGCAGACGTAAGGCTTTTTTGCAACCTCTTCAGAAGAGAGCAAATTGGTGCATGTCTTTTTACAGGTTTGTGTCAATTTTATTATCTATAAATTAATTAATGTGCTGTAGTCAAATTTTTTGCAACGCAGCATACAGGGGCAAGATGTGAGAACTCAAAACTGTACACTGATAGTTTATGGACAGGTTTTGGAGTCAGTCGCCATATATTTCTGCTACGAGATTAACACAGGGTGGCGGTCTGAAGTA
Source organism: Pseudorasbora parva (assembly GCF_024679245.1). NCBI lineage: Eukaryota > Metazoa > Chordata > Actinopteri > Cypriniformes > Gobionidae > Pseudorasbora > Pseudorasbora parva. The sequence goes on from NC_090189.1 coordinate 37,346,261, forward strand.
GGAGTTGCCAAACTGAACATAAGCTCCGGCAGGACATCCAGCGCCGTTATGGTGGAAACGGGACTACAGAGACCGGTCGACAGCACTTGAATTACATCTAAATGTTTAATTTTTAATTGTGGTATTTGTTAAACGAGCTTAAATGTAGGCAATATGTATTACAACAATATAAAATATGCTATACTGTAAAATATGATCGAAAATAAAGTAATTACCATGCAAACAGAGTATTTAAGGGTGTATTTAAAAAAAAGTTAAGAGGATTCAAGTTAATCCATAAGTTTCCATTGATGTAAAAAAGGGAAAAAAAGCTAGTTTTATAGTTAAATACTATACTATGGGTCAAATTAATCCAACATGTGTTCAGTGAGTTTTTTTTTAAAGTAGGAGGTTTATACACACACACACACACACACACACACACATACACACACACACACACACACACAGAGCTTTGTAAAAAAAATTGTTTTACTAACAACTTTGATTTTTTTTTTTTTCCTGACTGATTGGCTCGCTAACCACTAATTTTCTTCATTTGTGATATTAATAATGATAATATGGTTTAATCCATGGGGCCATTTCTGAGTGTCATACTTGAATCTTTACCTGGAAAATACATTTAAAAATCGCATTCTTGTGTCAAAAATAATAAGCGGCACACTTCTCTGAAAAATCCAGTCGTCAATGGGTTAAAATACTATGCTTTACCCATTTAAAGACAGAAGGTTTACTGCATTTTTATAGCTAAGCAGCATGTTGAACCCAGCAGTGGGCCTGTGCTTATGACATCATCAGCCTGTCACCGCACTGCACCGCTATCACTATAGAAAGTCCACAGTTCCATGTGAGTCATCAATCTTTTAGAACATCTGTAGAATCGTCTCAGTACGATAAAAACCACTGAACACAGACAGAGATAAACTAGAGGCAAAGAGAGCACAGGCTTCTATGCAAAATAGCTTCGGCTTCCATTTTAGAGTCTTGACAGAGACACAAATATCTGCAGTACGGCACGAGGCAGGCCAAGGGCAGTGCGGCGGCCCAGTCAACAGCTATTCGGGACTCGTGGCAGCATTTTACCTTCCAAACACCTTTCTGAAACCTCTAAGTTATACCTAGATAAGCAGAGCTCCTAAACGCACACAAATTCAAGCTCTGGCATTTTCAAGGACGTTTCTGTGGGCTGTGATGACTCTTCTATAATACTATGTTTGCAGGGTGGATGTTCAAAATGATGCTGCTTTTCAGTCCCACAGGGCAGCAATAAAAGAATTCATGGATTGGGTGCAAAGAAGCCAATTCGATTAACACCTGACATGTCCTCACAGTTAAAGCAGACGGATGGCTAGGGAGCCAGTGGACGCTGCCATTTCCTCGTCCGTTTTATGCGATTAGCCTTCATTTAGAACATTACAGCTATAGCGAAGCTAATGGGAACACATTGTTTGTACACATTTGATTAAAGTAGCTTTCGCTGTTATTTCTTCCCATTTCGGAGATTTCCGTAGCTGTTGGTTTCCGGCTTGGGAAAATAAAGAAAGTAAATGTGCTGTGGTGCTCTTCAAATCCTAGCTAAAGAACAACTCAATGTTTAAAGCTTTCAATCTAGGTTAGGTAAACAAAAAAGTGTGTGGGGAGCAGAAACACTTTTTCAGAGAACAGTCGTGTTAGGAAACAATTCATGGAAAATACTAATCTGAACAGCAAATTGTGAAGACAAATTTGCGTGATAAAAGAACAGAAAAGTTCTGCACAAATGTATATAAAATTCTTGTTTATTGATGATTATTTAATGAATTGCTCAAACTAAAATTTAAAGTGTGCTATTCCAAACATAATTCAAACACTTATCTGCCATTGGTTTAGCAAACAGCACACTGTGTTTACGTGTGTACGATATAACGACATAACTCACAGATTACCCACCATAGTCACCGCTTTGTGGAGAAGGTAAGTAGTTAGTTATGACTGTTTCCTAAAACCATAATAACACCACTGTGGTTTGAACCACATATTGTTAATGAGACATGTTGTTGTGGTGGTGGAGAAATAACCTGCTAATAAATCGATTCAACATTGCAATTAATGAATGATTATTAATTTAAATAAAAAATAAAAAATCATGTTAACTCTTTCCCCACCGAATGTTCTGTGTTTTCACTGTCAGACGCTAACGAGCGCTATTACTTATCTTCTGAATGAATACAGAATCTCCTGATCAAAACACAGGCGAAAAAGACGCAAAAAAAAACAACAAGCGATCGTATGCAAGCAGAAGCATATGCAAAATAACGTGATCAACATTAAACAGCATATAAATGAAAACTGCCTAACATTGTGTCCTAACTACACGAGAGGCCACAACCAAAGTTTGGTCCAAAGGTCCTTCTCAAGAATTAGCATAACTTGTGATAAAGTTAATTATTTTCCATAATGTAATGATAAAAATTAAACTTCCATATATTTTAGATTCATTGCACACCAACTGAAATATTTCAGGTCTTTTATTGTTTTAATACTGATGATTTTGGCATACAGCTCATGAAAACCCTCAAAATTTTTGCATATTTCATCCGACCAAACACCAAAAGTGTTTTTAACACAAAAAAAGTCAACCTTCAAATAATAATGTTCAGTTATGCACTCAATACTTGGTTGGGAATCCTTTTGCAGAAATGACTGCTTCAATGTGGCGTGGCATGGAGGCGATCAGCCTGTGGCACTGCTGAGGTGTTATGGAGGCCCAGGATGCTTCGATAGCGGCCTTAAGCTCATCCAGAGTGTTGGGTCTTGCGTCTCTCAACTTGCTCTTCACAATATCCCACAGATTCTCTATGGGGTTCAGGTCAGGAGAGTTGGCAGGTCAATTGAGCACAGTAATACCATGGTCAGTAAACCATTTACCAGTGGTTTTGGCCCTGTGAGCAGGTGTCATGCTGAAAAACCAAATCTTCATCTCCATAAAGCTTTTCAGCAGATGGAAGCATGAAGTGCTCCAAAATCTCCTGATAGCTAGCTGCATTGACCCTGCCCTTGATAAAACACAGAGGACCAACACCAGCAGCTGACATGGCACCCCAGACCATCACTGACTGTGGGTACTTGACACTGGACTTCAGGCATTTTGGCATTTCCTTCTCCCCAGTCTTCCTCCAGACTCTGGCACCTTGATTTCCGAATAACATGCAAAATTTGCTTTCATCCGGAAAAATGTAAATATACTTTTACAGTAGCGCAATGACTTTACCAATCAGCGATTGGCTCTTTTACTTTAGAAGACGGGACTATTGCACCATATTGTGCGTTTCAGTTTAGGAGTGAACAGTCTTTTTAGTTAGTCTTTGTAATTACATAATGCATCTTTAAACATGGCCTAGATCTAAAATGTCATGTAATTTCATCTAGTTTCATGTTCAAGGTCTTTGTGTGTGTTTTTTTTTTAAATCACATAATCAATGGCACATCACAGAATGATCCACCGACAGAAACTGAAAACACAAATCTAAAAAATGAAAGCAAATACATGATTTTTCAAAACTCCAATAACCCAGATTACTTGGTATCTGTTCTTACTTGAAGGAAATAAATAAAAATGGTTCTTCAGCTTCATTTGGCTTTTATTTGGGGTTTTTATCTGTTAGCATTTGCCTGCTCTAAACATCTGCCCGAGCATCATCGGTCCCAAGCAGCACACCTGGCAGGCCCTCAGGAAGGGCAGTAAAACACAGGAAGTCTCTGTCCTCAGCTGCACTGGAAGCGGCTGGAAGCGTTTACACACCTGTAATCAACGTGTTTGTAAAGTCACAACAACATGTGAATAAACCTCAGAATGCTATTAATGAGATATTGCAACATTCCCCCTTCTGTGAAACATTTGAAATTGGAAGACTTTGTTTGATCTAACTATCATGAAAGGGATTTTTAAGTGACAGGTCAGCGCGAGAGGAAATGGAAAAGAGGTCACCCCTGTGGAGGATGCATCGCTATTCATGTGTGCATGGCAAGCTTTGCATCCACCCACCTCTACCCCTCAGGCGGCACACTCAAACGAAACCGAAAGGAAAGAAAAACTGAGTCAAAGATTCTTCTGGAACAAAGCTTGCAAAACTTTGACACAAAAATACTGTAATCTGGTGCATGACAACAAAGAAATTTGTGATTTAGTTTATTTTTCATATTTCTTCCTCATTGTTATGACAATTATCCCAACTCAACAGTGGATGACACTGTGAATTTAAACTGCTTTTGGGTGAACAGTTGCTTTTACATGCCCTCATGTCGTTCCAAACCCACAAGACTGACATTCAATTTTCAAACAAAACCCTCTATGCAACACAAAGGCAATAGAATCGATTATTGGCTAGTATAATCTTTGCTCTACTCGACAGACACGCGCAAATGTATTACATATTAGCGCGATGAAAAGTGGCTAACGTTGCATTTTTTAAATAAGTCATGTTTGAGGTTCTACTAGGGATGCTCATATTGACCGTTTAACCATTAGTTCAACCAACACAACGGTTTATAGGGTTTTTATTGGTTTGTTGTTTTCTCACGGGGCGTGTCGACGCATGCAACGAACCACACGTGCCAACAGACATTTCGCAAAATTAAGCAATGGGAAAGAAGCATGCTGTGTGGGTATGGAGCCAGAATGGTGACTTTAAAATTTGGCATCACAAATTAAAATTGTCATTGAAAACAAAAGCAGAACTGAAAAAGGAAACATTGGCATTGAAACATTTGCATTGAAAACAGTTGTATTGGCATTGAAACAAGTATTGGCACTGAAAAAATAAAATTATTAAAACATTACAATCGTATTCTTTTATTGAATTGGGATTTATTTGTATTTTTCAATGACAATCTTCAGATTTTTTCTTCATGTCACTCTTTTTCAGTGACAGTTTTTTTTTTACAATGTCAGTTTTTTTTCAATGTCAATGATTTTCAGTTTCAACTTTCTGTCACTGTTTTGGCGTGGGGAGGGGCGGGGTCTGAGGGGAGGGGTAAGTAGAGCGTAGTTTGCATATCATTTGCATATAGGTATACTGAAGCCGTCACCAGCTCTGAAGCTGCATGACTAATGTCCAGTTTACCGGGAACTTCCAAGCCGCAAGTTTAAGTCTTTTTTTATATTTTTTATCTGCCATTTATATGTTTTCTCGTGCAACCTGGCCGGCTTGGTTAACGACGTGTTTTTTCCGACGTCGACTGGAACATGTAAATTAGCCTACTAACATTAGCCGTGTTGGCTAACTTAACTGTGGTTAATGCGGCTGTATAAGTTACACTACTGACATCCCCAACCACACACACACACACCGGAGACAGGCGTTACTCCTAGGGCCGTGAGTGTGCTTTTATCTGTATTTAATTTAGTTGTGCTGCTGCACAAGACCTCATAAACGTGCTAACGCAAAACGTTCAGCAGTATCACACCAGCACAGCAGAATCCAGTGCCGTCACATGAGCACCATTAAATACAGATAGAAGCACATTCGCGGCCCTAGGAGTTACTGTGTAACGCTGCGTTTAAGCCGAACTAGCGGCTCTCCTGTGTGTGTGTGTGTGTGTGTGTGTGTGTGTGTGTGTGTGTGTGTGTGTGTGTGTGTGTGTGTGTGGTTGGGGATGTCAGTAGTGTTACACAGCCGGCGCCCTGCTGATTATCATGTCAGTGTTAACGTCACAGGCTAGCCACTGTTGTGATGTACTCGACAGACACCTAACGTTAATTATTTTTTGCCAAACCGGACTTTTAGCCTTATTCTGTGCATATGGTGACCGGTGTTTATATTTGACCCTGCATTAACCACAGTTAAGTTAGCCAACACGGCGTTAGTAATTTACATGTTTCAGTTGACGTCGGGGGGGAAAAAAAACAGCATAACGGCCGTTAAAAGTTAAGCAAACCGGCCAGGTTGCACGTGAATAAACATGTAAATGGCAGATAAAAAAAAACAGACTTGTGGCTTGGAAGTTCCCGGTAAACTGGACATCTGTCATGACGGCTTCAGTATACCTATATGCAATGATATGCAAACTACGCTCTACTTACCCCTCCCCTCAGACCCCGCCCCTCCCCACGCCAAAACAGTGACAGAAAGTTGAAACAGAAAATCAGTGACATTGAAAAAAACTGACATTGTAAAAAAAAAACTGTCACTGAAAAAGAGTGACATGAAGAAAAAATCTGAAGATTGTCATTGAAAAATACAAATAAATCCCAATTCAATAAAAGAATACGATTGTAATATTTTAATAATTTTATTTTTTCAGTGCCAATACTTGTTTCAATGCCAATACAACTGTTTTCAATGCAAATGTTTCAATGCCAATGTTTCCTTTTTCAGTTCTGCTTTTGTTTTCAATGACAATTTTAATTTGTGATGCCAAATTTTAAAGTCACCATTCTGGCTCCATATGTGGGACTATTTCGACAGAAAGGGTGACGAAGTTACGTACAAAATAAGCTATGTGGTTATGCTTGCATTGGCTTACATTGTTGCATCCAATAAAATAGTGCGGTTTTGTTTTTAATGTCAAATAAGTTTCGTCTCGTTTCTTTGTTAAGTTAATTTAGAAAATTTTTTAGAGCAATTTTTGGTTTGTTAAATTAAAGTTTTCATTTTTTGTGTGACAACCAAGCGACCAGCGGTCGACAGTGAGTTAACCACATGTTTAATCAATTTAACCTTGACTATAAAAAACTATAAAACAAAATCCATTGATATAACACTTAAAGCATCACAATGTTAGTCAATTTAGCCTACTATAATATTACCTCCACAGTAAAAAGGCATTTTTGACGAGCTGAGGCAGGCTGATAGGCTACAGCTCGCAACGGTCTAAACAAATAAAAAATACAAGAAGAACATTAAGTTTTGCTTATAGTCTTATAGCTACCTCACACCTCCGCAAAATGAATAGCCCATAAATCAGATCTTCAATTCCTGCGGTATAGCCTATATTTAACGAAGTTCACAGCAACGAAAACAAAAGATTCAAGGTGCATTTTATTTATCAGCTCATTTCAAATTCAAAGACCACAATATGAAAGAGCGACCTAAGCACTGGTAAGGTTATTTATTAATTTTTATTGTAGATTGTTTTTGAGCATCTAAGACTTATTTTAAGTTTTATTTTCGGCCATTTGCGTTGGCTTGCTTTACTCATTTGCAGTGATGCGTGTTGCAGCACCATCATATCTGACTACAATATAACACGATACCTGGTCAGACAAAATAAATCAATGTCTTGGTGCTTTAAATTTAAAAAAGTTGAAAATAGTTCAACTTATCCGCAAGCAAGTGGCATCTCGGTTTCTCCAACTACGGGCCATGGATCAAACAGAAAATGCACGCTGCGTTAAGTGCGCATTAATAAAATTAGTGTTGTTAAAATGTATTTGCGTTAACACGTTAATTTTGACAGCCCTAATAAAAATAATAATTATAATAATTATATAAAATGCACTACGGTCTGACAGGCTGATGGGCTCATGACTAATTATTATGTTGGCTGCGTTCACTGCATTGCTGAAAACAAACTGGACGGTAATAGGCCTTATTCCATCATTCTGACAGTGAAAAAAAGAAAATAATTTACATGTGCATCCATTGTACCTGGTAAGACTTGCTTTCTCTCGTTTCTTCACGTGTGTGAGCGTGCAAGTCTACGGAGTGTCAGAGAACGCTGAGTGTATTTTCATTTTCTATATATTTAGAATGAGCTTTTGCATTCTTTCCTTGTCAAATGCTCAGTGTTCTATTTGTAGTCGTAGGACTCAACACGCAGTGAAAATATATCTGTGCTAACCTTCTTAGCTAACTCAATCACTTGCGAGTGAAATGGTTTATTAGCTGATGACTAATGACAGGAATTATTTAGTCACCTGAAGTGAAACGTAATCGCATATGTGAGTGATTTCATCGCAATGTAGAGGGTTGCAAATGCAGATTTTAAAAAATATTATTTTTAAAAACCTGAAAGATTTTTTTTTTCTCTCCACTGAAAGTCAATTCCACCAAAATGTCAAACTTCAAAACAAAAATATAAAAGCAATCCCTATAAATCAAGCTGTTTAATCCAAGTCTTCTGAAGAGACAAGATTGCTTTATACAAGAGCACATTTTGGCCCTTAACACTGATCAGTGCACATTAAATACGGTCAATCTGAAGCATATTTGCTTGGCGCATTGCATGAGTTGCATGAAACCCTGTTACACTACTGCAACCTGAAACCCCTTCTCTCCATGGGGACAAATTGCATGAAAAATGTGTCTCGTTTCACAAAAGCTTTGCAGTGAAATTAAGTGAACAATGTCAAATGAAAAAAACAACGCACAATGTATTTACCCACGAGCTGGAACTTCAGTAAACACAAAGAGCCATGTATGCCTATGTTATTTACTCACATGCCTATGTTATTCAGCTCTGAAACTTACTGAAACTTAAACAATTTTATTGAGATGAAATGTATCAAAAGAGCTCAAGGGAAAGTTGATTTCTCAACTCATGAGCCCTTTAACATTATGATGTCCTATGCTATTTATGCTGTACACTTTTGTGTTTTGAGTCAAGTTTTTAGGTGACAATAAAAATGTGAGCTGCTATTAAAAGGGTCATGACCTGAGAAATCACGATCTTTTGACATATAAGAGGTCACTATGCAGTAAAATGTCATTCAAGTTTCAGAACTTAAAACATCCTTATTAGTCCAAAAACAGCTAGAGGTTTTTTTCTTTAAAAAGATTTATTTATGATTGTGTCACATTGCGTAATAGTGTGCCAAAAGGCTGTCTCTGCAGAATAAGATCAATGCCTATTTGTACATCATTGCCTTTAGCCCCTCTCACTGATTCATGCATGTCATGTAGGAGTAAATAGAGATGCAGACACAGGATTACTCGGATTAATCTCAGGATTAAAGCAGTTACGCTCATGTGACATTGCTGTGCTACACAGTTACAAGTTTATCGTTTGTATTTTTTGAAGGAACACGGCAACTTTTTGGGACTTTAGCGTATTCACTGTATCCCCCAGAGTTAGATAAGTCCATACATACCATTCTCATCTCCGTGCGGGCCATAACTCGGTCTGACACACGCACCGCTACCCTAGCTTAGCACAAAGACTGGAGGTAAAGGGCTCCATCTAGCCTACTGCTCAATAAGTGACAAAATAACAGCAACATTTTCCAATTTACATGTGGTGATGCGTATAGTTACACTGTGTACTAATACTGCCTTCAAGTGCTCTCAGAATTATCGTAAAAATTAGTTTTCTAGGTAAAAATTGCACATGAAGGCCCTCACATTTTAAAACTTGAATGCAATGATCTCGTAATCACGACTTCAGAAGTCGGAATTATACATTTTCCAATAGCACGTGAAGGCTGCATAAGAACGACAGAAAATGAAGTTTTGATCTTCTAGACCGATATGGCTATGGAACTATACTCTCATTCCTGTGTAATAATCAGGGAATTTTGCATGCTACCATGGGTGCAGAAGCGCAATGAGGACTATTTTCAGGCCAAAGAGTCTGGGTTTGCCTTTAAGCATTGTCAAGTATGTGTCTGAGAAACACGGAACATAAAATTGCTGCTTATAGAGCACATCAAATCATCAATTACTGTATTTAATTTACAAAGTAAAGACAATGCAGTGTTTTTTAATATATTTGATTATATTTTTTATGTAGTATTTCTAGTGCTTGTAGCTTTTTTTTAGGTAGGTCTGTTTCATTTTTCTTTGTTCTATTGTAGTTTGTTTCCTTTGCTCTTTCTTTATCACTGTTAATTTGTCTTCAGTAAGCTTGAGTGTTTTTTTGGCTAGTATTAGCTTTTTTAAATTATATTGAAAATTGTGAATTATGAAATTTCAAAGGTATCCAAAATTTAGATTTCATAAAAACCTTATTTAAAGCAAACATATATATAGCTATCGTGAAATAAAGATGTGATTTTGGTCACATCGCCCACCCCTAATTAAAACAAGTGTGAGTAAAAATGTTTCATCATGTCATTCATGTGTCACTGTTGCCTTTTCTGATATTGATCATTTTTTAATATGTACTGAAGTAGGCCTGCACGATTCTGGGAAAAATATGAATCACAATTTCTTTAGCTTAGAGTTGATATCACCATTCTCAGCAACAATTTTTTTTTTCTCATGAAGTGTAATGTTTATTGCACACATGAATCATGATAAAACAAATTGGCAGTACCAAAAATATTTGTTTTGGCACATAGAACAGTGAACATCACCACAAGCCTGTAAACATAGAGGCTACAATGAATAAAGAAGAAACCCTGTTTAACCGCTTGCTTTTTGTACAAATAACATTCAACTGGCCATTCAAGTAGGTTACCCAAAATGGACGTTTAACGCATCTCAATGAATATGGCCTGAACGTGACTCTAAATAGACTAATTGAAACGCTTCATCATATTACACGTTGTGGTGACGTTTGAGGTGCTGGTAAAGATTTGTGGTGTTAACTTGCGGATCTGCAACAAGGGCAAAGCAAGCCTTGCAAATCACATCAGATTGACCCTCGTCTTCTTGCTTGAATCCAAAATACTTCCACAGCACCAAATACTTGTTTTTTCGGAACAACTTTGGTTTGAGACTGAGTGGTTGGCTGATTCTTGTCACTAGGAATAGGACTCTGTCAGTGATTTAAATATATAAATATTTTGTTGAATGAGGTTTAGTGTTGTTATATTCAAATAAAATGTTTTAAATAAGAACATTGCCATATTTAAATAAAGATTTTAAAAAGTAGGCAAAATTCCACTTATTAAACTAGTATACTCACCTAATTGTCAGACTCTAACATGTCTGGATCTCGACAGTTTGCAGAATTCAAGCCAAAATGACAAAGTTGAGGAACACGTTTAAACTGTCTATCTAATCAGCACGAGAGGAGGTTTATACACACAGCCGAGAGCCGTCTCAGCTAACGTTAGATTTTATAACGATTTATCGTGCAGGCCTATACTGAACACTTATACAATAGCAGATAAACTGAATAGGTGTGATTTGCTGTTTTTTCATTAGCTTCGACATTCATGGGGTTAATGTACTGGATTATCAGATAAGAAGAAAGCACATAGAGAACGATGGTTTTGTCTTGACTGAAGCTGTCAGCTGAAATCCTAAATGAAAGCTTCAGTGAGCAACATCTTTTGTTTTGTCATCAGTAAGACATTACAACAAATGTCATTTTATTTAAAACACAACACTGCACTTTCTTTGCCACAGCATAGAGCATATGTAATATGCAAAAATGTTTCAGATTGTTGCCAAATGTTTCAAACTGTAACAAGATATTTTTCAACATTGGAAGTTTTCAAACAATTTCACACGTGTAATGGCGGGGACTTTGAAAACGATTTTAATATGCAAAACTGTTACCTAATCACAGAAGTGGGTGTTTACTTTCAAGTCACATCTAGATCCGCATGCAGCACATCTACCAAAACGGAAAAAAGCTTATTACTTCTAAAATGTTCTTTTTTATTTTGATGTGAAAAATCTTGATAACATTTTAAGTGGACCTCAGAGAACATTATTTAAAAAAATGCAGTTCATGACCCTTTTAATGAAGATCAAAGAAACCCTCAACAGGAAGAGGAAGCAACAGGAAATAATCTCTACAGTGAAACACTTAAAAATAATGCAATACTTGCATTACAATGGGATTTCAGAAGATGTGATGTAATGTTTTTGCCATTGCATTACTTTTGACATGTAACCATGTCATGAAGTTGATTTGCCTCCCATACAGGAGGAAAAGGAGCTGTGACCCATCAAAGAAATCTTTGCACATTTGTAACAGAAATGTCCAATTGTATAGCTAAATCCTACTCAACACAGATGTAAGTGACGAACGTCAAAACAGAGTTTGCATGTTTGTAAATGATCTGCTCTCTGGTTTGCAGCCTTGTGTGGTACATTCAGAGCAGCCTTGTAATTATGATTTCTGATATATGATGTAATTGAGTTTTGCAGAGTGTCTAGCTTAGTGAAACTCAATTAACTGATCTCACTTCAATTTGTATCTATGGACAAGTGAAGAGTTTGAAAGGGCCTAAGATAACAGGATACCAACAGAGATAAAGTGGAAATGTGTGTGGGTGGGTTTCCCACTGAGGGCTCTGTTGATGTGGAAGATGAAAAATGACACATGGTGTAAAGCTATCAGCAGAATCCAGAGAATTAGAGAATTACATACCAGATACCTGAACTCAACAGATATAACAGGAATGGAAACGCATTTTAATTGATTTACTTAACCCCTTTGAACCCGAAGAACGGGTTCAAACGGGAAAAAAACGGGTTTTGCTTGATTTTTTTTTTATCATGACAGTGTAAAACAACTTAAAATACTCCATAATTTTTGGCCACACAGACATGAACGATATGTCTTTACAAAGCTTAAAGTGTATACTTTTATTTGTGTACACTCAAAATAAAAACTAAATGTGCCTTTCGCTAAATGAAGGAAACAAACAGGATGCGCGTTCTCCCGTCCGTCTCTCCATGATGTCCACTCTGAAATGCGTCTAAAAATGAACTGTAACTCAGTGAATCCTTACCACACTTACATGACCGATATCTCTTTAGAAAGCTTGGAATATCTACTTAAAGGAACTGTATGTAAGAAACGAAAGAAACATTTTCAACTAATCATAAAATGGCCCTGATATGTCACTAGAAATTAAGGGATCATGTTAATTTCAAATACTTATATCACTGACAACAGTAGTCTGGCCAGGATATTGTCATTTAAAAGTTGTTGTTGCAGCCCACAACTGATGTTGATGTTGACATGTTGTGTTTTGGCCTGAAGCTCCGCCCTCCACCTATCGACCAATCATTTAGTCGGCATCTGGTCTGCCAGATCTGCTCTACTTACCACAGCCGCAGCTAAAAACGTTTCTGCTGATCCTGCAGCCAATCTGGCAACCTCGAGTCAGGGGGGAGGGGAAAAGGGGGAAGGGATTGGAGTACCAGTTTTGGCCACAATATTACATACACTTCCTTGAAGTAATTTATATAAAAAAACAAATAATCTGTTTTACTAGTTGAACTATTGCAAACTTTAAATGCTAAAAAAAGATACACGTACAACATGAGGGTATTTTTTTGCTCCACAAAATGTCAGGTACGTGACCTTCCTTGTCCTGTTTATTGACTGCTACACACATCTAACAACTGAGGGGTTGTTCACATATGTTGCATCCTTTGCGCACTCAAGTTCGTTCTTTTAAATGTAGACATGCAAAAAGCACGCACAAAATAGAGATTGTTTTATTGACACCCGTGTCTGTATTTGACATTTAAGGCTGAAGTTCAGAACTGAATTCAGGATTGCGCACATCTCTTTCATTTTTTAAACTCGTTCGTTTACATTATATAAAGCCTTAAAGCAGCACTAGGTAACTTTTCAACCTTCATAATATATTTTTTAAGACTCTTGTGATGATAAATCAACTTACAATAGGTTGAATGACACGTCTGCCATAGCCTGATGGGGTCTGTATCGTTTTTAATCGTACTTTTAAACTTCGGGTTTCGGGTAGTAACCCGAGAAAAAAAAGAACTACAAAACTCGACTGCTTTACGGCATATACGTCACTTCCACCAACACCCACACTTCCTTAAATTCGGACGTGCGAGCCTAACTTTGTTCGTCGGATAATATAGTCATGTCCGAAGCAGCACAGACAAATAAGAAAGAAAAGGTTTTGTTGGAGGAAAGCCATAAGAGGAAACGAGAAAGTGATGGGATTAAAGGTAGGACGAGGATCAACATGTGACCAGCGTTTGCTCGTTGGCGTGAGCTGAAGGAGGCGTGCCCGACCGATGCTGTCATGCTTGTTATGGTGATTACCTACCACTCAAACATTGAACTGAAGTATCATATAGATTCTGTAAAACGGTAACCAATAGACTACTATAATGACGCTGGCTTGTAAACGTGACCATCGTGATTATTTGGTGTTTGAAAAAAATAAAACCCATGAAATTATATTCATAAGACATGCTGAAACATATGCCACTGACTGTAACGTTACCTGGGATGAAGACATTTCACACGCGACGCCAGAAGAACTCGAACTCCTCTTGCAGTGTTCAGGGGAACTAGTGCTGCACCAACCCGCGGCACCACTTTTATGAAGTTATTTGGCCCGCACCGCACCACTGTATATATTTTTACAACCCGCCGCGCACCCGCGACCATTAAATAGACATATGGGCTCCGCGGGTTATGAGACGACCCACGCATCACTAGTTCAGGACTATCAGGGTTGTCATGTCAACAAATGCACGCGCAATAGCATCCCCTGTTGTAGGATGACAGCTCTTACGACAGTAGTTGAGGACATTATTTTTTCCAAACTGTAGGGGGACCCCGAGAGCAAAAGTAGCCAAGTGCGGCTTTAAAGTTCTTCATTATTAAGGGCGTGGCCACTTTAATTGACAGGTGGATAGCCATTTGTCTGCTGTCTGTTATGCCTGGTTCAGACTACACGATATTAGCCCGAATTTGGCACGATCCGTTTGACGTAAGGTGTCGTAGGGATTCGTAAACGATAATGGACGTCGGGACGCAAGAATCGATCGTTTCATCTCGTATAGTGTTTCATAGTACACGACAACCGAACCCGCGTCTGCGATAGTTCACGACGTCACGACAGAAAGACTAGCATGTTGAATTTTTTTTGCGGTCCTTCACGACGGGTTCTGTCACGTGACGCACAGACAGTTTTTCGTACCGGAGCACAGACAGTTTTTCGTACACAGCTTTCAAACACGGCGAAACGCATGAGAGATGACAGTGCGGCTAACTTTAGGTGGAATTATAAAATGGAGGAAAGGTTCATGTAGTTGTGGCAGCAGTATTCCTGCCTGTACGATGTGTCATCGACGGACTACCACAACCAAATAAGAAAAATGCTGGCGAACGATAGCGGAAGCCCTTCAGGAACCCGGTGAGTAACGTTACTGGAATGTAAGCTTAATAGAGGTTTTACAAATACGTTGTGGTGGCAAGCTTTTACTTCTGGCTAATAACTAATTATTTAATATAAAAAGAACAATATTTTACCTCAAGTTCTCTTTGGAGGATTGACAGCCCATAATGTCCTCTTCCAGCAAGCCAGGAACATTTTTTTTGTTGGGTTTTCTTTCTATTTTTGCGCTTTTCTAAACACAAAACACGCTGCTTCAGGCATCGTTTGTTTACGCTCTTGTTTCTTAAAGTCAATGACATCACGCACGTTGTGACAACAAGCGATGATTGGTCGAGTAGCAACGTGTAGTCTGACACGTTTCTAGTCCAGGACACGACAAGATTTTAGGAGTAAAAATCGCGTAATCTGACACAATAACTATAGTAACAGACAAAAATATCTTGTAGTCTGAACCAGGCATTAGTCATCGTGTCACCTCAGCTCCACCCACATACCGCCTCTTTGCCCATTTTCTGTTATCCGGGTGTGACACGCTCAACTCGACCCTACTATACGCTTCAAAACGGCTCTTCAGAATCCTATGGGTGACGTCACAGACACTACGTCCATATTTTTTTACAGTCTATGGTCATACCACATTGAGTTCTTTTTTTAAAAAACTACACATAGTAACTTGATAAGAAAAAAACATTTTTTGAAGATCCTCAATAAAATATACACACAAGCTTCTTTGACTTTCACGCTTTGTGAATCTGCATTTGCTCGGCTCTCTCTAATAGGCTTCCCGCCTTCACTGACTGCAAGTCAATAATCAATAACGAATTGTGATTGGATGGTAATTTTGGTTGGAGTTAAAAAACTTCATTTGTGTTCTACTGAAGAAACAAAGTCACCTACATCTTGGATGCCCTGTGGTTAAGCAGATAAAGATCAAACTTTCATTTTTGGGTGAACGATCCCTTTAACCTCTTCCTCTTCTGTCTGTCTGTTTCTTGTTGTGTTTGTTTTTACTGCAATGTGGCTGAATGCATTTGCAAAAAAACTTTTTGTGTTATGGTCACACTAGTTCATATATGTTTCGGGTTGGTGAAGCACGTCTCTTTTCCACTCTTGATATTTGAGAGTCACCTCTCTGTTTGTCAAACCAGATGGAGAGAATGTTTAAGGGAAATCTTTATGAGGATCTGTTTGGTGACACTAGTTGCACAGAAAAAAAAAAAAAAATCACCTCTAAGAAAATTTGGGAATGTAAGCAAATTAACTGGAAACAGAAAATGCAAATACTGGATATAAAAATGTAAATTAAAGCAAACTTAAGAACAGCAAACCTTGAACTAGTGATATACATAAAAATCAAATAATGTGCATTTCAATTCGCCGTCTTACCATTTCAAAGCAGCATGTCTGTGCGTTTCAAAAAACAATCTGAAATACGAGTAGAAAAATCAATTCTGCGTCAAAGATGAGGCAAACTGAACCAGCTCCATTATCAAACTGAACAGTCTCACGCATACGTGGTGTGAAACAGACTGAGGTGGCAGTGTGGCATTCATGGGAGTTTCACACCAGCTAAAGTGATGACCACATACAAGCCGAGAACAGAAAGGAAGTCATCAGAGGTAAACATGAACGTTCACAAGACCCTGCGCGTCACCATAGCAACCGATGCATCAGTGGAGACCTGCATTAAAATCAATAACTGGTGCTCTTACACTTCTGCAGCTCATAGGGCGGTTTACAGAGATTATTTTACTCGCCACTTTATTTTCTTATTTTCATAATTACTTTATTTCAGTAAAAAAAATAGAAGAAAAAAAAGAAATATCCTTTAAAGTAGTCAGATTTACTTGAGAAACAGGTCTGTAAAATAATACTTTATATCATGATATATCTTGGATTTTTTACATTTATTTATTTTCCTTTTTGACAATTATTTCTAAGCAAAACTTTATTAATTGTATACTTTAAACAAGAACAAATCAGGCAATGCTGTAAAATAATAATACTAATAATTACAATAGCTTCCCGTTTATTAGATATTGTTTTTAATCAAATAAGACCAAGAAAGGGGAAAAAAGCTGATTAATTCATTTATTTAATTGTTTGGCAGTGCAACAGAAGAAATGTAAAATGTAATAATTTATGCTAATATGATAATAAAATAATAACTATTATATTACACTTGATCAACGGAAATCAGCTTGGTCGCTAGTTAAAATGGTTTTATTTAGGGTACACGTACCTAATGTAGACTTTGGTGAGCTTAATGAGACATTTTAGCACAGGGTATTGGTTTCAGTACAAGTTAAGTAAAAATAAAATATTAATTTCTGACACAATATAAATTATTTTATTTTAAAATGACAAAAGCATTCATACATCATACTTTTGCATGATAAGTAATCTAGGTCATGTGTAGGTTCATCCCAAGCCTGCAGTCTCCCTCTCATTTACTGAAGCTTTCGCGCCTCGATCGTCCCCCGGTGACCGGTCCCAGTATAGCCGCCCCTCTGTGTTTTCTAATGGACGCGAGGCAAACTAAATAATAAAATTACACTTCAAAATTTTTTACCCAAAGTTAGTTTATGTCACTGAAGGCAGTTATCATCACGATGATTTCATTTCAGGTGTTCGTTTTAAAAATAAGTTTAGTTTGAGTTAGTTATTTGATGCTATAAAAACGGGGGGTGTGACGTCATGATTGACAGCTGAGACTGACGGCTTCTCTGAGTGAAGTTGTCACTGAGGCACTAACGGACTTTTTTCGAAATTTTTGGGAGCAGATTAGAGCTTTAGCTTTAATTTCTACATTTCCATAACTGTTTATTTCACACCAACATAATTAATTGTTCTGCATCTGCGAGAGAGTGGGCGGGCTTTTGATATCGCAGCTGCACTTCCTGCTCTACTTCCTGCGCTCTACTGCGCAACTCCGGTCCCGAAATCGCTACTGCGCAGACTCGGTCCCAAGATGTCAGCGCCGTGCAGGCCGCCTGAAAGCTTCAAATCTGCCAAGCGGA
This sequence comes from Pseudorasbora parva, assembly GCF_024679245.1. NCBI lineage: Eukaryota > Metazoa > Chordata > Actinopteri > Cypriniformes > Gobionidae > Pseudorasbora > Pseudorasbora parva. The sequence continues at coordinate 37,364,273 of NC_090189.1, forward strand.
AACGGATGATGTCGAGTCTGAAATATGGTTCATCCATATTTTAATATGAACAATATTATTGAAGAAATCTATGAAACTATCATTTTCTTATCGATGTCACACTGAAGCTGTGATTTTCATAGTAGTGCATCCTTTAAGCTCACTTTACAATAATATCTAGTTTTTAAAAATTATAGAAGTGTAAAACCACAAAACTGTAATAAACTGTAAACTTATAATATAATGTATTTAAAAGTACAAGCCAGTAATGTCTGTGAAGTAATATATTAGTGTAGCACACAATCTTATTCAGCTAGAAAGCTAGCAATGTTGTGTAGCACCTGCGCTATGTTGTTAAAACTATCTTTTGGATCTAACTGTAATTATTTCCCACATCCAGGTTCTAGGTTATTATATGCACAATAAAGTCTACACGTGAATCTCTTCATTTTGCAGTAAGAAGTATCGAAAATAAAGGCTTAAACATCTAAAAATTTGCACATTTAAGGGGCTCCTCTTTTGGTTACTTTTTTAAATAGTTTTCAAAATGGCTGCCAGACAGTGTGAACACATGAATACCCATAACTCAGTGTGCAATGGTCTAATTAGCTTGAAATTATATGAGGTATATAGTAACAAACACATTAATTGGTTAAGACATCAAGAAGGATAAGTTATTTTATTTTTTATAATCTGAGCTCATAGATAGTAGGCTAGTGTGCTAAATGGGTACCCTATTTAAAAAATAAAACTGACATTACTTTTCCCTTTTCAGTCAAACATTTATGATGCAGGTCATTCCATTTTTTTTCTCTTTGGATCCAAATGAGGAAAACTCATTTTGAGAGAAAAACAAAGCTAAGTGGAGTGTAATTAGCTGCTAAATGTTGCTCTTAGCAGTCAGAGGTCAAAGCACACGACAGAGACGTTGATCAGAATCCCTGCAGCAGTGCAAAAAGCCAGTAATTCAGCTTTACCAGGACAGGACCGAACCTTGACAGTAATTACATGTGAAAGAGGCCACGAAATAAGCGGAGGCCATAAAGACAAATGGATAGAGAGCAAGAGAAGTAGCATTCTGTATGAGAGAAAGGGATTTCATTAGTTGCTTATTAAGAGATGCTTCTGCAATTTCATAATTCAATACACATTCAATCGCCTTTCTATTTCACATGGACCGTGGCTGTGTTCCTGACCAAGTAGATAGTAAAGATTTTTCGACCAGTATGAATCTGTGTAATAGTTATTTCAAGGATGTGAAAAAATTGTGCAAAATGTGTACAAATAAAAGCATCTCTTTATAATAATGTTAAGCCCTGCCCTCCTTAGTTACTGTTGCTATCTCTGCCATGCTTTCCATCTAGCTTTTGTTCTGCTTCTAGCAAACATGTGGAGGCAGAATCACATTCAGTGAACTACCTTGACCATTATTAAATAAACCATGCCGTTGTATCTAGTAAATGCATTCAGATGCCAAAAGAGCTCAAGACGCCTTGGAAGATCATATTCAAAACAAATTAGGGAAATGCCCATGTTTGAGCCCCACACTGTAAAATAATAATAATGATAATGTCTCCAATTAAAAATGTTCTAGACTGATCACATGAAAACTTTTCAGTTGGCCTGAAATTCACAGAAATTCAATTCAGCTGACTGAAAAATGTAGATGTGATCAGTCATTAGAATTTTTTTTTAATTGGAGACCTGACCTTTTTTTACAGTAAATTCTTTTTGTTTTTAAATAATAATCATAAAAAATGCCTATCAGGTCTATTATTGTTATTAGTATTTATTGTGGTTTCATACTGGACTACTTTTCCTGAAAAATAATAATATTTAAAAAATGTATAAAAATATAAATGATTTGAATGAACCTCTTAAAGGGGGGGGGGGGGTGAAACACTCAGTTTCAGTCAATCTCACGTCAATCTTGAGTACCTATAGGGTAGTATTGCATCCTTCATATCTCCGAAAAGTCTTTCGTTTTATTATCTTTATAAAAGAAAGATGTACCGAGTCTTTCCGAAAAAAACAGCGGCTGGAGGCGTATCGTGTGGGCGGAGCTAAAGAATCACAAGTGTGCGCAGCTATTGCATGAGAGCGTCTTACTTCGCTGCGTGGAAAATAAAATGTTACCCTAATAAACCATGGCTATCAATCAAATTCAACTAATACATACATGATCCAGAATCAGATCCGGAGGCTGAAATAAATTTAACAGGTGAAACAGCAACAGCAGGACGTCCGTCTCTGTGGTATGTACTGTATTTAGTGGCCTGTCAACATTTGTGTGGGTTTACTCGCAGTTTATGAGGACATGATTTGGTTTATGGACTATTGTATGCGACTAAACCTTAGCAGTAACAAGCAAAACGGTTTTGCACGTCAGACTAGTGTAACGTTATACATAGAACAACAATGGAGTAGCGCATTTGAATAAAGAACCACAATTTGTGAGAATGTCCTCTAGGTTTATTGAGTGCAGTGTTTATGGGCGTGCATTTGTTCTCTCGCTCTGGCCCGTACGGCCTGTCAGCAGCCATATCACCCTGTAGCCCAAGACTGGTTTCCCACTGAAGCTAAGCAGGGCTGAGCCTGGTCAGTACCTGGATGGGAGACCAACTGGGAAAACCAAGTAGCTGCTGGTAGAGGTGTTAGTGAGGCCAGCAGGGGGCACTCACCCTGTGGTCTGTGTGGGTATAGTGATGGGGACACTGTACTGTCAAAGAGCACCATCCTTCGGATGAGACGTTAAACCGAGGTCCTGACTCTCTGTGGTCATTAAAAATCCCATGGCACTTCTCGTAAAAGAGTAGGGGTGTAACTCCGGTGTCCTGGCCAAATTCCCTTGATTGGCCCTTACAATCATGGCCTCCTAATAATCCCCATCCACAGAATTGGCTCTATCACCCTCTCTCCTCTCCACCTATCGCTGTTGTGTGGTGAGCGCACTGGCGCCGTTGTACTGTGACTGCTGTCGCAGCATCCAAGTGGATGCTGCACACTGGTTGTGGTTGAGGAGAGACCCCTGACATGAGTGTGTAGCGCTTTGGGTGTATAGTAGTACATATGAAAGCGCTATATAAAATGCCTCCTTTATTCATTCATACGGCCCATACAAGGACATTTCTCTCTGTTGACGTCAAGCGGACCCATACTCGAAAAAAAAACTCTCTGAAACTTGTGAGAAACCGGAAGGAGTATTTTTGACACAGAAATACTCCATCAAACATCAAACGTCCAACTTAGTTTTTGAAACTTTGTCTATGTTTAGGATGGGAATCCAAGTCTTAGTGTAAAAAGCTCAGTATGCATGAAACAGCACCCCCCCCCCCCCCAAGTGTTTGATCTTTGTAAGGCAATCCAGTCTAAAGTATAGTATTCTTGCTTTCTCTACAAAATATGTTTTTTTTTTTTTTTCTAGCACAACCATATCCTACTGTACATTTCCTTGCTAAGTGCAAAGGGCATCTGTCTAAGCACTAATCTTTAGATTGTGTTTAAAGTCGGGGGGGGGGGGGGTAGCAGCTTGTGTGTATAGAACAAACACCCACAGTTCAATGAATCTGCAGTGAAAAGTGTTGAAGTGCTGATGAGATTACAGCAGGATCAGGTACTGTTTTCTGCAGTGCAATAACTCAGCACCCAAGAGCAAATCCATCTCAAGCTTCTGGAAAACTCAAAACAAACAGAGAGAGGGGAGGAATTCACTAAGCTTGAGGGCGAAGTTGCAACTTTAGTCCAGCTGGCTCCAAGCCCACTTACAGTACAGCTCCAACTCCTCCTCCATGGATATTGAGGGGAGGGGAGAAGCTTTTGCTGGAGCCAGGAAATCAGGCCAAGAACTCCCACTTGAAGAGCACAGCGGGAACGTAGGTCTTAAAGGAATAGTTCACCCAGAGATGACGATTCATCATGATACTTATCTTCATGCTTACCCTTAATCTAAACCCATGAGACTTTCACCACCAAAAACACCAGGTGTAGCTACCCCATCAGTAACGGTCAAAAGTTTGGAAACTTTCGTGTGTGACCCTCGTTGATGAAATACATGACAAGAAAAATAGTTTGCAGGTGCATTTGAAATGTTTTAACTAATGAATGTCATTTCATTTCATTTCTACTTTCTGAGTATGAATTATCATATGCAGTAAAAGACAGGTTTTGCCAAAAACTCAACTGACAGCTTCTCTCCTGTATGATTGTCTCTTCAGATCTTAGAACTGCACATGAGCTTCTTTTAACCTCCTGACTGAACTCCACCCCACAAATTGATCATAAATACTAAGAGCAAACAATAACCATAATCAAAATACTTAATAGTCAAAGTGCAAATAGAGACCACATTTTTCTTCAAGCATACAGATACAGAGCTAAGATGGTTACAACTTAATAGTTGTCATATTAGGAGATATTCTCATGCTCTAGAGAGCCGCTTTCAAACAGCTGTAACTTATTGAAATCGTGTTTGAATTCACTTTGAATTTCGCGACCGTGTGAACTCTGTGAAAAGGTGTTGCTGAACGTGCATTTTAAAAAATGAAGTCTGGCGCTTCGGCTGCGCAACGGATCCTCCACGGTCTAGTCCACTAACATGTAACACGCTTGTCTTCTCGTCACGTGCTGCGCGAGGCTCAAACAGCTCTGGATGAATTAAAGCGACTGTTATGACCTGAATTCAATTGTTTTTATTTCTATAAAAAGCAAAACTAGAGCGGAGGCGTAATGTAAATGTAGCATTGGCATATTCAATTCTAACTCCACCCTCACACTCTGTCAGATATGAGGAGAGACAGCTTTTCAACTCGACGAGAAATCTCGTCACAGTTTATATTTGCGAGATCTCGCCACACCCCCACGGAAACATTGCGGCTTTTAATGTTTTGAAAGAAGTCTCTTATGCTCATCAAGCCTGCATTTATTTGATTATGATTATAATGATTATAGCAATTATTGAATTAAATTGTATTACAATTTAAAGTAATGGTTTTCTATTGAAATATAATTTATTTCTGTGATGCATCATCAGCCATTATTCCAGTCTTCAGTGGCACATGACCCTTCTGAAATCATTATAATATGCTTCTAAACTGTTTTCTGAAGATTCCAAAACAAAATCACCTAGCAACCATACAACCCTGGCAATAACAGCAAATATGGTACACACCTAATCAAAACCTTTTAACCAAAAACCTTTTAGACCTTTTAAATCAATGAAAAAATAGGGGGGGAAACTAAAAGCCTCCTTTGTTTGCATGGGCGTTTTGAGTTAGAGTAATCAACCATGTCCATTTTCAATGAAATAGAGATTCTAATCAGTTTCTGACGATCTTCACTGCAAGCTCTTGGACTCTTCCGTATAATACCCAGATGAGTCGATACAGGAAGCCCATTACTGGCTCTGTGAGCTGTCAGTCAAAGAACCCATGGCATTGGATAACGCCAGTCAATACCTAGCCAGCAAAGTTTTGATGGATGGACGTAGTAACCAAATAAAATGTGTCATCTTGCAAAATTTTATGTTAACAGATACAACTAGTGCTAACGTCTTCATTCTAGAGCTGCAACTAACGATTATTTTTTCTGTCGACTTATCTAACGATTATTTTTTTGATTAGTCGACTAATCTAACGATTTATTTTTTCCGTTTTGCCCACGTTTTTCTTTTATTAGCGCTGTTGTTGTAGTGTATACCTGAGGAGCCAGCACGTGTATCCATCGACAGAAACATACATACAGCATTATTTTCAAGTTACAACACATATTAAAGATGCGTCATCAGATGTGAGATGAACCGCGGTGTAAGAGCGTCCCGGTTTTGCTCGGGATCCCGGTTGGGAAACACTGGTCTGTAATTGATTGACACCGCGCTGGTTTGTTTAGAACTATTATGAGCGCCGTGACCGCGCGCTGCCGCGTGCTGAAGGCGTGTCGCAACTCTGTTATTCAACTGCTCTGGTTTTAAAAGCTATGCCACACTAAATGCGCCAAAATGCAACAAAACTTGTTTTACGGTCGAATGCAACGCACGTGTGTGTGTGTGTGTGTGTGAGTAAGAGACGCGCAAAAGGGCGGAGAGAGAACTTAAGGAAATGCAGCTAAACAAATATGCGTGCGTCTTAAATAGCGCAAAAATTAATGAATGACGAATCAATATGTGGCGGCCGTTATTGATTATGTGGCGGTCCGCCACAAATTAGTCTATGTGTGGGAAACACTGTTTGGCCTTTGTTTAAAGTATTCCCATACTTTTGATATTCGTGGTCTAGGATTTTGTGATAGAATGGAGAACTTTCTCCATTCCCAGGAGCAGAAGCCAACATTACGCGAGATGAATGTGCGACACGACACGCCAACGCATTTCACAAACGTCGACGTATTTACGTAGTCGACGTCATCGATGACGTCGACGCGTCTTTGCAGCACCTCTTCATTCACATTTACACACCTGTGTGCATTTGCGAGTTTACACACACCTAATCGCAGACGGTTTTTATCAACTAAATTACTTTTTAACACGTTGTAAATGCTGTAAATAGTTGCTTTAGTGTTTCAGCTCCTGCTCCCGGTGTGAATGCACTCATTGATTAACATGGGCGCCGGAAAAAATATGCGCTGCTCACGCTTGCGGTGTGAAACAGCCGTTACACTTTACAACAAATAAATAGCTTTTATAAAATCGTTTAAGTCCTGGTGGCCGTTGAGCGTTGTTATGGCATCCGTAAACAAATTCCAGCTGCTGGAGAGGACGGCGTCGACATCTGATGCGGTAGACAAACTGAAAGCTGTGATGATTGCATAGTGGCAGTTCATATCGATTAAGTTGATAACCTGATGTTTCAAACATTAATATAACAATTTATTTTTCCATCCAGGCTGTGGCCTGAGTCCTGTTTATGACTGTCAGACTGTTAATGCATTTTTTATTGAAACTAAGTTGTCCTATAACAGATGAACATTACCTCCCCACGACAACGGTTATGTTACGAACCGTCACATTTGACTCACATCATAACTGTCATCACCAATTCTGAAACCGGCACACCCCTAGTAACATTGGCAGCACATTATTAGCTGTTTGAAAATGTAGTCAAGCAAAAGGATAATTATTACTTTTTACAACATTGTGCACTGTTTACCTCAGTAAGTTGGCTGACTGTATTTCTGAGCTTGTGTGAGTAAGTGGGGTGGGGCTAATTTGTATATTCAAGAATCCTTATACTAAATGAAGTAAGAGTGTAGAGTTACATTCAAGCTACTCTAAGGTACAAAGAAGAAGAAAATTCACAAGAATAAATACATCATTTTGGGAATCAGAGAAGAGTTTTGGAGGGGCAAAATTATTATTTGCTACAGGAGGATTTTATGACCTTTATGATCAGATGTTTTTCCTCAACAGTAAACCAAATATTAATTCAATACATAACAGTCTGGGTAAATATTTGCCAAGACAGATATCTTGAAATACTGCAATTCTGTGTATTGGAATCACGATATACAGTGCGAGTAAGATTGTTTCGTTTACATCAGCATGATTTTTTAACTCATTTCATTGGTTTAGACTCATGCTATCGAGAATAGCAGAAATGTTGTGCACATAGCACTACTGACATCTCTATTCTTGCTGAACAGGTACTGCATTGTATAAAGGGAGTGTGAAAGACAGTCAAAAAGAGATGCGTATTTGGTGGTGGCACAAAGTCACCCACATTCCACTGCTCAGAAAACTGTACCATTTCCCTTTGTTATGTTCTACTGTACAACAGGCTTTTTCGACTGTGCAGCATCAAACAATCTGTTACTGGAAATAGGCCTAAGCTTTGCAGAAAATGATTGCCCCACTAACCCCTATTAGACAGAGCCATGTGCAAGCTACTCCGATACATGGTAGATTAACACAGGACATGCATCATTATCAAATAAAAACTGAAGCTAATGTTTCTTTAAAACTCTAAAAGGAGAAAAACATAATATATTTATTTACTTAATAAAGTTTAATAGACATTGGTGAATCATTGACATTTAAAAAAAACTGTTTGTGTGGGTGTTTGAATCGAGATTGTGATCTTTTAATGCTGCTCTTTTATATGTGTAAAAAATTGTGCTGGAAAATTAAAAACCGGGACCAGTTTTTTAAGGTTGTGAAATAATCGCGTTCCACCACCATATTTTACGGAGTATGTAAATGAATGAGTATTGAATAAAGAACGAAATGTCTGACTCTGACTTGTTTTTCCCTGAACAATCACACAGACACTTTTACAAACTTGATCATATATTCAAGAGCCATGGCTTTGTTGAATCTGCCTAATCAATGTCACCTCTCCACACAGTTTCTATCCAACAGAAATAAAAAGGGCCATGAAATAAATTAAAAAATAACAATAATGGCAAAATAATTTAACAGCACTACCGTCGACAGAGAACGCTGCTTGAAAAATATCCTAAAGATGTACTTCCAAATAAAAAATTATATCAAAACAATGTTATGGTTATCTTTTTATGAGCCCCACCACAGCAGAAAAGTAAGTGAGCTGCAAGAAGGTGTAAAGTCAGAAGAAACACCAATTATTCACCGTTCGCCTGACTCAGGCATTTTGCATTTGGGCAGTGTTCAATGGAATGAGACTCATTTGCAAGCAGAAACATTCTTCAGTTTGTAGAGACATCTGCTTTCCACACAGAGATTTATCCCAGATAAGTGCCATCAAATTGCCTTCTGTGTTAATGCAAACACGTCCTGGGACTGATCCTGGGATGGGGACTTAAGCCCCATTCGGACGGTAATTGTTTCTCGTGGGGTTGTGCGGTATTTTCATCATTGACAGGGGCGAGGCTGCAATTTTACTGCCATCCGAATCCAGCTTTTTCCTCCCACCACCCGAGTAAAAATCATGGGCCGAATTTACCAACTGTTAAATTGCCGTCTGAATCAACATCTCTAATTTTTCAAGAATATATAACTTCAAAAGTCACTCTTTATCCTTTTTGACCACTGCAGAGCACCATACCAAACATTTTATATTTAAGTAACTTGTAGCGTAGTCAAACGTTTCATTGAAAAATATGCATTTTCATTTATTCATACTTGGTTGCAACAACATTTAGTTAAAAAAATGTAAGTGCCTTTGTTTAAAAAATGTACTGGCTGAAATTTCTAAGACGTTCAGTTAGGCTATGCTTTAAAAGTGTATATGCTATTTATTTATCTTCCTGGGGGGAAAAAAGACAAAATAAATTTCAAATTTTGAAATCTACCTTGGTGTAGAAAATAAATATTCAATAATTTGATCATGGAGCCACATTATATCTATGGGACTGAACCATATAGGGCCTTTAAAAGTAAGGATACAAAAGAAAAGTTTATTAAGAATGAGAATATAGAAGGATATTGAGATATATTTATGGGAAAGATAGTAGGCTATTGATGGCACATTTAGACAGGAATATTCAATTGTGATGACAGATTAAAAAAAAAAATACATTTCTAGTTTCCGCATTATTTGTGTTGGTGAGACCATTGAAAAGGTGTACCAATTTACTCATGGAACCACTTAAAAGTTAAGGAATCAAAAGTAAAAAGTGTTTAAATAATTAGAATCTATTAAATTATCTTCAAATTGAGTTGCAGCTGTGCAAACTTTGATCAAAAAATCCAAGTGCTTTTTCCCATTTTTGAATGGTCACCATATAATGCAACAAAGACTGCTAATGTCAACCAATTTACCCAATAGATCTACCAATCTCTGTGTGAAAATAAAATTGTCTTTCTTCAGAAAAGAAAATTAACAAAATCCAGGAAAGTTTCTGTAGTCTTGTTGATTTTGACAAAGATTTAAATATAATGCAGACATGAAACTGAACTGAAGGGATCACACTTTCTGAGAGGCGGCTTATGCGCACGTTTCAGTGTGTGTCAGACAGCGCGAGACTGCAAGTAGTTATTTTTCGCAAGTCATTGCATTTAATAACTCTTTTTAATGTCAAGCAAGTCACATAAGTAACAGTTGTGTGCCCAGTCTATTCTCTGCTATATGCGTCACAGCTTTGACCTAAAACGTACACTTTTTCATAATGTTGAAGTAGTCTATTAAAATCATTCAGATATTGTGTGCCATTGTGATATGCATATTGCGATATATACATATGCGATATATATTGCACAGGCTTGTAAAAACCATATGGATGTCATTAGTTGACCTCAGACAACAGTATAAAAAAAAATCCAGTTCAGGACACCTTTAAAATGCTGCAGACATTACATTTCACATCCTTATGTCATGTGTCTTCATGGGATCTTTATGGGATGTGTCCTGAAAATCACCGGCAGTGTGAATCAAGAATCAAACTAAATCAACCAATCCCAGGGCACATTATCAGTGTTTTCCGGAGTCTCTGTGTGAAAGGGGCTCTTGGAGGGTTCCAAGAAAACAGTCAGTGAAATGAAAACAGTCAGTGGGGGTTAGCTGGGACACGTGACTATGCTCAACACAGATCCTGTACTTCTGACGCTGATTAACAATATATACAATCAATCATTGAAGATCAAAATTTGGAGGTTTGTAAAACGGAACTATGTAGGGCTGTCCCTGACTAAAGATTTTTCTAGTTGACTAGTAGTCATTAATTTAAGCAATTAGTCGACTAACACCAGGTCTACACTGGACACACCACAGGAAGAGGCCATCTACACTGGACACGACAAATAGTATAGGGGTGTGTGCTGTGTGTGTGTGTGTGTGTGTCTCTCTACCGTTTTATTAGTCATTGTCAGACTCTCTTTTTTACCGGTATCAGCCAGAGGAGAATGTCCACCAGGAGCAAAATCAGCAAACATTAACAGAAGCTTTTGAAAGGCACATAAAACACAAACCAAGCAAGGAAACAGGATAGTAACTTGTTGACTGCATACACGTTTTTTGTAATTTTATTTATAATTTGAAGGCCAAGTGCCACTAATGTTGTGTTATTGTAATGTTAAAAGGTTTAAATAAAGCAGTTCATGTTTAAGAATAGGCATGGGCGGTTTAATACAATTATTGCATGCACAGATTGCGTCTGACAGTCAGCTGCACACGCTCACGCTGCCATCTGCGAGACACTATATGTTCGCCCTGATTACAAAGTGCCAAATGTGCATAAAACCCAGTGCTGAAACTGTCATTCACCAGTTGCCCGGTAACTATATGAATTTTGACAATGCATGGATGTGAGAATGTGATGTAATTACAGAACTAGTTTTCACTTTTGATTCACAGTAAGTGCTGCGTGTTTGAGTCACTTATCATTTGCATTTGGGAAAGCAGAGTGCACCAACCATGTAGTTTATAAATCTGTTGTCAAAGAGAAACGTCTTCCTGGATCTCCCTATGGTTTTCCTCCAAAATAAAAGCTTAATGATTTAATGTTTGAAAGCAAGAAATAAAGATATTTATAACATTTATAAATGTTAGTATTGTCATTGTACTGTTTACCTGTAAAATAAAATAATGATGTATATCATAACTTACATTTTTAAACTATTTTCATTATAATTCTATAAATAAATTTGTTTTATGTTCTAATTATTGTTGAGCTGCAGGTTTAGACTCACTTAAACGACTGCATTTGTTTTGTATAATTTTAATTTAACTAAAAAGAAATTAAGAAATTAAATTATTTATTTAATCATTTAACCTGACATACATATTATATGTTTCTTAAAAATAAATGTATTGTGTTCAAAGGAAAAAATGTGTTTTTTTCCCCCAGACATTTTAAAATAACACATTTTATATTAGAGGTGTAATCTCAATACCATGATACTGTCAAATGTTTGCTTAAGGTTATCATACGTTCAGAATGTCATACCTTATGCCTATTTATGTATTATTGTTCTTTTCTCTTTTTTTTTTACCATGGTATCAACTTTAGTTTCGAGTACCATGTACTTTTGGTAGTATCAGTACCAACCAGTGTTGGGTAAGTTACTCTAAAAAAAGTAATTAATTACTAGTTACTAATTAAATCTTCAATAGTGTAATTAGATTACTGTACAAATTACTCTCTCCAAAAAAGTATTTAATAACTTATTACTAATTACTTTCTAAATTCTATATCTACCTCGACTAAGTGATTCAAGGAATGACATGAAACGATTCCAAATAAATAAAGCTACATAAATTATTCTTTTTAACTGACCAAAGTATTACAAATGTGAGAAGAATACATACAAACATGCATTTTAAAGTTAGAATTAAAATTTTAATGTTAATTCCACTATTATATTATATATAATTGCTCTAGAGACTGCACAGTATTTCATTCAAATTACATTTAAAGTAACTGTAATTAAATTACAGAAAAAATAAGAGTAATCCCTTACTTTACTTTTTCAAGGGAAAAGTAATTAAATTACAGTAACTAATAATTACTTAGTAACTTGTTACACCCAACACTGGTAACTACTAGATTGTTGGCATTGTGACATCCCTGCTTAAAAAACTGGTCGTACTAATGGTGTTCCTCGTAGAGTCTACACCAAGCGGCCCCTTCCTCTTCTCAGGTAAACAGGTGGAATACGCACCCCAAGAGTATTGTGTAACAAATAGTATTTGATAAGTCAATTTATTTGTTCTGTCATTTAAAAATCTTTTGTCTTAGTTTTCACTATTGGTAAATGAAAACATTGATATTGGTAGACCTCTCATGTATAAGATTCTATGGAGTCAAGTTCGACTGATTATTATAAGATGCAGAGATATAATTTACACTGATCCATTCATAGATATTTATTTATTAGAATTGCAACAGCTATAAACTAGTTTGACTCCTTTACTAGACTAGTCTTTGACCTTTTCATAAAAAAATGATATCCAAATTAAATGCAGTCTGAGAGCGCTGTGTTACTGCAGCACTCACTGTCAACGTGAAGAGAAGCAATAAACTTGCCGGTATGTTGCCCACAGGAAAGAGCAAAACAGACCGGTATGGACAAGATATTTCTAACTGCTGAAGTGTGTGAGAAAGCCTCTAGAATTAAGGCCTGCTGGTGGAAATTCCATTGATTCTAAGATTGGAAAACAAGTTGAAACAAACCTGGGAAACAATTTTGGTACGCGTAGCATTAAAGATGATCAAAGGTGGGATTTAGGAAAGAGCTGTAAAGTTAACAAATCTAAGTCCAAGTCAAACATTACTCACTCGCACTGTTTAAAGTGATTACGGTTTTAAATATTAGGCCAAGATTTCTAGCTGCACTGGATATGTGCATTAAAGGACTGCTGTAATTAATACCAAATTATGATTATGACTGTTTCTGAAGTAATATTATTAGAGACTTCTGTTTGCCTTGATGCCATGTATGCTTATTTCCACACAAAAATAAATTAATAAATCAATTGGTAAAATGACTTTTTACCAGATTTGGCAGGAACACTCCACTTTTCGTCTCTGAGTTAAACCGAAACCGCTGAGTTTACCGTTTATGTATGCTAAGCTATGCTAAAAGTGATAACGCCAGATACAGAGATCGGCTGAATGGATTCAAAAACGGTAAAACTCAACTGTTTAACTCTGAGGGACTTAAGAAGAGTTTAAAAAAGTGGAGTGTTCCTTTAAATATTACTCATGTTTGAATTATATATTTTCTATTTAAAGCAATGAAAAAGCATATGTTTCTGTTAATAAAGCTTTATAATACTTTAACTTTCATAAAACAAATATAAAGGCCATTAATTGCATCAACAATTCTAAACAAAATGGCCATGGGTTTTTAGGCCCAATGTAATGCAAAAGAACCTGACTGGTGACTAAGCAGGGCTCGATAATAAGGACTGCCTGATGGCCTGGGGCCAGCGCTGCAACTTCACTGATAATTTTCACATTTGTTAGCTTTGCCTATTTAAATATTCAAGCGCACATAGATGAGAAAGTGCCCATGTCTCTCAGTATGGTTCTCAAGCGGCAACGCAACACTAGCTTAACCACACACACACACACGTCTCAAAACGTGTGAATATTCACACAAAATGATGTAAAAATGCCTGTCTTTGTCAAATAGCATCGTAAAAATAGTCGGTTATATCTTAAATGAATGTAAACATGAAATATGCCAGTCACCGCCAACGTTCTCATTTTCATGGTTTCATGGCCCACAGGATATCTGAACGCAATATATCAAAAGAAAGAATAGACCATCTGTTTTATTCTTGCTTCATGCATTATTTTTAATCAACACTTGAATGTGGGTGTCATTAAAACAAGCCACATTTTGAGTAAAAAGCTGAGAAAATCGAAAGAACGACTATTGTTACATCCAGATTGGATTCATAACGATGATTAAACACAGATCGAGTCCATCAACATCTACAAAAGCTTCCGTCCTAGAGCTCGTCCTGGGTTGACATTTCATTCAATAGCACAGCCTTTTGATATAGATTCTGTACTGGTGATTGCATTATTTTTCATATGAATCTGCTTATATGAGATCGCATGTTTCTGCTTCTTCTTCACCTGTGTTTTGATCAGGAAATTCTGTACACTTTCAGGTGATGCGTAATAGCACCCCCTACCGAATAACAGTGAAAACACAGAAAATGTCATCAATGGCAGGGAAGCGTTTTCTCCTTGTATTCACTACTCTGACATAACTTTAATAAGGGTTAATCTATATTTACAACGATGACTATGCAGTGATATTTTATATTTTTGATTATTATTTCTGTACCTGAAAATCTAGTTTAGACCTACATGAAAAGCCAGAAAAGAACTGTTTTTCATGTTTATGTTTGTTCTGTTGCATTTGTGCTGTTGCTCATCATTCTATTTATTTGTCTTTAAGAATATTTAAAATGTATATGAGTTAGGCTTTTTAGAGTCAACCCTATTTATTATGGTTACATGGATCATAAAACAATAACTAGGCCTAGTAATTTACACACTTCATCTTTACTTGTGTATATAATTGTGTACATAAAATACATACTTAATAATTACATATTTTTCAAGGAATCGTTTTTAAAATGTGGTCCATTCAAAATCAATTCTTAAAAGGCGACAAACTACTTGTGTCCAGGAATGAATGCGCTTCCTTGAGTATGAAAAGTAACTGCACAGGTGACAGGCGGAAAAATCCCAAGAAAAGCTTGTCGTGTACTGAAAATTTCTGAAAATCATCCAATATCCTTTTTTATATTTTAGGGTGTCCTTTTTATGATTTTATGTTTGAGGGCGGCAGTGGCTCAGTGGTTCATGGTTGTCTACAAACTAGAAGGTTGGTGGTTCAATCCCCGGTTCCACCTGACCAAGTGTTGAGGTGTACATGAGTAAGACACCTAAGCAGCTGGGGCTGCCCCCTTACATGGCTGACACCGCCGTCGCTGTATAAATGGGTGAATGTGAGGCAATATGTAAAGCGCTTTGGATGGCCAAAGGTCTGTTGAAAGTGCTATACAAATACAGTCCATTTACCATACCACCATTTTAGAATAATTTTATCAAAATATCCATAAAAACAAAAGTGTATAAAATACATCTCAGATTAAAAAAATTAAGTTGCATCAAAATTGTATTTTATTTAACATAATTGTATGAAATTGAAATATAAGTTCCGTTTTAATATACCCAAGTGTACCTAAATTGAAAAATAATTTAATATACAGGTTTGTGGCTCTTCATTTCTTTTTAATTACCCACTTGTAAACTTATGCTCACAGTTTTATTTTTATAAATATAGTTTTTTTATTAAGAAAAATGGTTATGTAAGATTGTGGCCAAAACTGGTACTGCAATCACTATACACAGATCAGTGTGGCCCACCTCTTAACTGACATGTGACATGTAAATGAGAATTTATCAAATGTTTGATTTATCATCTCTTTTCAGAAGCAAATCACATTCCTGACCTCCAGAAAAAAAAGAAAAAAAAACTGCATTAAAAAAAAAATCCTTCGAAGCAAACATTTCTACAAGATATATATATATATATATATATATATATATATATATATATATATATATATATATATATATATATATATATATAGTATGTAATGA
Source organism: Pseudorasbora parva (assembly GCF_024679245.1). NCBI lineage: Eukaryota > Metazoa > Chordata > Actinopteri > Cypriniformes > Gobionidae > Pseudorasbora > Pseudorasbora parva. The sequence goes on from NC_090189.1 coordinate 37,380,287, forward strand.
CGCAATTACAAATGACATTTAAAAAAAATGATTACAAAATAGATTTGCATTTCCTGAACAAAATTCTAGTGCTCATGTAAATTAAATGTGGCATCAGAGTCTTTGCTGTTCATGAGCATGTCTTGCTTCTTTTGCTGTGCACAAAACATGCAGTGTAAAGATAGCAATAAATGGTGAAATATGCAGGGAAGAAAACCAATAACAGCTCAACACACAAGCTAGTGTAATAAAGACCAATCATAATTCAGCAAATATGATGCAGGCATAACTGCTGACTAAGTTTTGAAAGCATTTAATCAGTGTACATCAGGGAGATTTTTTTAGACTTTAATCTTAAATGTCTTCATAAGAACAAAGTCTATGAAAAACAACCGCATAACAGCACATCTAAAGCAGATAAAACGTTTGAATGGATTTACAGTGTTAGAGATTTGATGTCTGAAGAATATATTAATACACTGCCAAAGTAAAAACTGTAAAAATATCCAAGATGTGTCTGTAAAAAAAAAAAAAAAAAGAAGGGGAAAAAAAAGAATAAAGAGGTAATTTAATTACCTGAAATTTCAGGTAACTAACACTGATATGTTTCCACTAACACAGCACTAAACGCTGGTTTAGTGGCAGAATTCATGCTGACCCACATATCTCTCATTTGGCTTTCCAAGTAGACTGCCAGATTAACATTCAGGACAGCCAATGGGAAAGGTTTAAAGGTTTTTCTTCTGCAAATGAGATGAAAGTGGATCAAGTTGGATCAAGGGAAAAACTTTCATGCTTTACCATGACATTTCAATAAACCGATTGCTATTAAACATACAGGTCAAGCACATGAACAAAAGCATAATAGCGAGGTCAAAAAAAGTCTCCCAAAGAACATACATTTGCATCCAAGTCTAGGAGGCTGGCCATAAAACGCCACTATTCATTTCATCTGAAACCCCAAATAGCAAACCAATATTGTTCAAGACACGCTTGTATATAATTTCCAGTACTCAGGGAATTTTAAGACATAATGACTCATAGCTTCTAGTCCTCTTCACACTCACCGAAAAACAATATCGCAAACTCCAGCAACAGCGGTCAAGTGTTCCACTCGATGAGTTTATTGATGCTTAAAGCCTCCTGAAACCAGGCTCAAAGAGGAGTGTATGCGTGCCGCTCTGGGCCGGGGGGAGCCCCACAAGGACCACGTGTTTGCTTTGGACAGGCACCGCACCAGTACAGATCAGCACACTGGGCTCCTGGGACAAGAAGCCAACCAGCACATGCTCTGTTCACACTAATTGAAGCTGCAAACAACAGCTTTAGCAAATAGCATGCAGTTAGGAGCAGTTTTTGTGGCCAGTTTTAAATAACTCAGATAACTCACGATACTATTCGATATATATAACGATACCAGCGATTATACACACACAATATATTTCAAGAAAATCATCCACGATATATCTATTCTATCATTCTGTAAAAAAAAAAAATGTTTTGCCAAAAAGTCATATGATCATGTATTTCATTTATTAACAGTTCATCTATTTTTTTTAAATAGCAACAATGTACAATAAGTACAGCTATCAAACATACTTTTTACTCCCCTAAATTTCTATCTAGGTCGAAAGTCGTTTCTGTAGCAGCTCTGAAAGTCGGTGGATGATTTTTTCCATCTTTAAAAGGTTTTGTTGTTGTTGTTGTTTCAGACAGTCTGTCGGGAATTACTCTTATAGGGTCATATACATTTTCTCAACTTTTTTTAAACACTGATCAGTTCATAGCAAAATGGAAAAAGACGGTTCTTAGGCACAAGTGTGTGCACCCATAGCCATACTTTGAAAGTATGTTTCAGTTAAAAAAAAGTTTTGTTTTTTTTTTAAATCAAGATTTGTATAGTTGGGTGCATGTCTTATAAAATATAAAAAATATAAACATTTGTGAGAAAGAGAAGAGTAAAGTCGGGAGAATATCAGAAGTGTATCAGTGTATTGGATCCGTGCATTAGGCCTTACAGTGACAGCAGCTTTGTAAAGAGCTTTGTAACTTATATACAAGTATTTAAATGAGTTTAAGTTAGTCGTATGGTAGTACGTCAGATGGAGCATTACTGAATGACTTAAACCATGATGACAGTGTGCAGTTATACAACAATAATAAAATAATGCATTGGCATAAAAAAAGGAAATTTACCTTTATACTTAAGTACTTTTGAAAACGAATACTTCTGTACTTTTACTTGAGTAAAAATCTGTTTTTACAACTTTCACTTGTAACGGAGTAATATTTGACCAGTAGTACTTTTACTTTTACTCATGTAATAGAGTTGTGTACTTTGTCCACCTCTCGCGTGAACACATCAGCGCCATGGTAAAAAAAAATCAGTGCCCGTCATTCAAAGACACAGAACATGGAGTTCAGTAATATTTAAATAGTATTTTGCAGTTTAATATTCACATGCACTATATATTCGGCTACAGTCTGGAGCCCTGTGCTTAGATACACATGGAAGTGACTAAACACAGCTGTGGGTAGGCCTATGTATTAAAAATATATATATATAGATACTTGGTGCCAGAGTATCATTAACTTCTCACGGACGTAAGACGAACTTCTTCACTATAAAAACTACTATCAATTTCTAACTAATCAATCAATTTTAAAATTCCCTGCTAAGTTTAGTAGTTTTTAGTAGAAATGTTTCCCATAGTGGGCATGTCTGCAAAATGCAAATTTTGACCCCATGTAGCGCAGGATTTCCCATAATTTCATCAGCTGATATTTTACCGTTCAACATAACTATAAAATGTAGTTATATTCACCGTAAAAATAAATAAATAAATCATGTTTCCAAATTAAAATGTTCTAGTGACTGATCACATCTACACACACCTTAAGGATTATTAGGAACACCTGTTCAATTTCTCATTAATGCAATTATCTAATCAACCAATCACATGCCAGTTGCGTCAATGCATTTAGGGTTGTGCTCCTGGTCAAGACAATCTCCTGAACTCTAAACTGAATGTCAGAATGGGAAAGAAAGGTGATTTAAGCAATTTTGAGCGTGGCATGGTTGTTGGTGCCAGACGGGCTGGTCTAAATATTTCACAATCTGCTCAGTTACTGGGATTTTCACACACAACCAATTTGTAGGGTTTACAAAGAATGGTGTGAAAAGGGAAAAACATCCAGTATGCAGCAGTCTTGTGGGCGAAAATGCCTTGTTGATGCTAGAGGTCAGAGGAGAATGGGCCGACTGATTCAAGTTGATAAAAGAGCAACTTTGACTGAAATAACCACTCGATACAACCGAGGTATGCAGCAAAGCATTTGTGAAGCCACAACACGCACAACCTTGAGGCGTATGGGCTACAACAGCAGAAGACCTCACCAGGTATCACTCATCTCCACTACAAATAGGAAAAAGAGGCTACAATTTGCACAAGCTCACCAAAAGTAAATCAATCAATGTCGTGTGTATGCATTTTATAATATATATTTTTAATATTATACAACTCATATAAATATGTATTTTATAAGAGCCTAGCTGTTTATCAAGAATGCTGTTCGGGTACCAAAGATCGTCCGTTAGATCTACACAAGAGGAATCATATCTCAGAGACATCTGAGCCCGCGGCAGACGTCAGAGGGACTGCCCGAGGAAAGTCTGCTCTCGACAGGTTAATGAGCGCTGAACACCCACTGATCGTCTGGATCTCACAACTCTGAAAACTCCAGATCAAATTGTCTCTCTTTATAAATAAACCACAAAATTAATTTTTACACAAACTACATTCTCACCTGAAAGTTTTAAAACTACTATTTGTGACACAATAACAGTAGTATTTTTAAATTACGTGGAGTTTATCGTCCGCTATTGTCTTGCTGGTTGGTGCGAGCTTTGCTGGTTTTACACTCATCCATGTGGTAGTTAGTTATAAAATATTTAGCTAGCTACTGTTATGTTGTAATGCTTAATATTTGAAACAACCTAATAAATCCATTAAACATCTTACATGGTATTTAAGACAGGTTGGAGAAGTTATTTACGATAATAGAACATTCTTTTTTTGTGAATATGAATACTTCTTGAATTTTATCTTAAGAACAATCATAAGAAAAAAAGATAAGAACATTTTTAAGAAAAGTTTTTGGAAATACAAAATATTTTTATAAATTTTTTCTTAAGATGGAAAATAAGAAATTGTCAGTTAAGAATAATTGTATTCTTAAGAATGTTTTGTGTATCCAGCCCCTGCTTTTTTTTTTGTTCTTTTTTTACAGTGTATATTAATTTCCATTAGTTTCATGTTGTGCATAGGAACCAGGCAGACAGGCAAAATAATGTGCACAACCTCAGCCTCATTTCATTTTAGATCACAACACTATTTATCCACATCACCACTCATAATCAGCATAAAGCTGTTCATTCAACAGCCTTTAGTAGTCATTCCTACCTGCTGTATGGATAGGTAGACGGAAGTACGGTCTCATTGGCTCTCTGCATCCCAGAGGAATCTCCATATCCATTTCCTCTAACCCAGCCGTCACTTAAGGTGGGTAGGGGAGCAAACAGGCCGAACGGAGGTTTCTGATCTGGTAAATTCACAGGTGAGGGGGTGTTGGCTCCAAAGTGATATCCCTGGCCACTCATATCTCCCAAAGCGGTGGGCCCACCGTGAGACCCACCCATCCCAGACATCTGACAGTAGCTCCGCCTATCGCTTTCCTGTTTGATGACACCCGGTGTACAAAGCTGGATAAAGTCTGTCTCTTTCTCCGTCTTTATGACCGGCATGTTGACACTGGCTTCCACCATCTGCTGCCGTTTCCCTGTGCAGTTCACATTTGTACAGGCTTCACTGTTGCCAGTGACAACAGGGCTGGTATCCTTCAGCAAGTTGCTTTCTGCCAACAGGGTATCATCCACTGACAGTGAGGAGAGAAAGGCAGCCTCGTCGGCAACGTAGAACTCATTCAGTTCAGTGAGTGAGTCAGGTAAGTCCAGATCCTTCAGGATGTCCATGGTGTTGTCTCCAATAACCCTTTCATGACCGTCCATTTCCTTCTGCAGTTGGTCATAGGGTGTAAAGTCCAGCCCATCTTTCTCCATGGGGGACAATTCCTCCGTTTTCACTGTAAAAGTGTCCATGGCCTGGATGCCAGAACCACGATTTAAGTCTGCAATGCTCTCGTCCAAGAGTGAAAAGTTCTCCCCAATGTTGAGACTAAGGGGCTCTTTTAGCTTTTGCTGGTGCTGCATTCTGAAGGGTTTAAATGCTTTAACATCTGGTTCTTGTGTGTTACGTCCCATTAAGGATGGATCTACCATAGACAGGCTTCTCTGAACGTCACTACCGCTCAGTCCATTTGAGGAACCTTTTGATGTATTTAAAGCGGGAACGTTGACACCAATTTCCGGCACGAGGCCTCTCTCAATGCATTCCCCAAAAGTTAAATTATCAGCATTGTTACTGCTGCGTTTCAGTCCACGATCCATATCTCAGTCCTGTTGTATAAACAGAAAGATGAAAAGGGCAAAATTCAGTTCATTTGATTAAAAAAAATGACATTGTTTACGTATAAAATTAGGTATTAATTGCTAGTAAATTAGTGTTTTTACACAGCACTTATGTTAAAATAAAGTAATACCATTTCTACAGGAAAAAGATTGAAAATAAAATACAGCTCTGGAGAAAAATTAAGAGACCACTTAACATTGAAAAATCAATGATAAATAGTCTCTTCATTTTTTTCAGAGCTGTATTACAGATTCAGACTTTGACTAAACTCGAAGTTCCTCAACATAATGAAACTACACAATATGAAACTATATTGCTATCCATACTCTACCACAAAAGCTCTCTTGTCTTTAGGTGATATAACTATTTGTTTATGCGGCTTTTAACAAGTCTTTTCAGCTAAACAACGATTCAAGTTGTCTTTGACCCTTGTACGAGCTTGTTTTTTTCTCCTGACAACTTATTCAAATCAATAGTGCATTAAAGCAGTAATAAATACTGTAATTTTATAAAACTACTGCAAAGCATTCAAACTCATCCCACAAAATGGAGCTTGATGAGGCGATTGTTTGCTCAGATAATAAAGGCTTGAGGCACGTAGAGACATTAAAACCCGTGCAAATCCTCCAAATACAATGGTCGATGCAACGCGCCGCTGCCACCTGTCAGTTGAGCTTAGCTACTGCATCCAAAATGAACTTCAGTCTGACTAACCGCTTTAAATGTACATTAAAGCTTGCTAAACAAACAAAAATATCAAACAGAACGCCAATATGTACCAAATAACTTAACGAGAATTAAAAACAGTTCTAAAAACGTGGTTTAAACGTAAAAAGGCCTGGGGTGCCCAAATGACGCAAATGTTAAAGGTAGCAAGAGAAGCGTTTTAACAATGTAGGAGCTATAGTAACGGCTTGTTATTCGAAAATGTAAGGTGTTAAGCATGAAAACAAAAACAAATGTGTGCATATGGTATGTAATTTAAAAAATGCGTTCTGCATTCACCACGCAGGGAAAGCAAATGACCCCCCCGCCCCCCAAGTACATGAAACAGACTTACCTTTGCAACATTTATGAAGAAAAATGCGTTACTATACGAAATCCAAAGCTGGTCTTGCGTTTAGATGGTGTTCACAATAGTTTCTCGTTTAACTTCCCGCATGGGCAATAGATTTAACAAGACGCGCTGCCGCTTTCGACAGTGTTTTCAGCGGCGGCGAGTCGCAAAAACAACTAAATGCGCCGTAATGACGACGCATACAACTCGTGTCGCGAAATAAACTTATCCGCGCTATGAATACTCGCTGTTATTCGTCTTTTGAGGTCGAGCGGGGGGATCGCCAGCATTACATAAGCTGCTCAGCTTGTCAAACTCCCGACAGCCCGTGATCTACCCGTCAAAAGCTGCTGTTAGCTTCAACACGGTAAACGCCCCTCCAACAACAACAGAAAAACTCCAGTACAAGTTACCCTTCAGCCGTGCGAATACAAATCACAATAAAAGCGGGATCAAATCCGCGCCGAATCGACAAACGTGCCGACTCTGGTGCTAATGTCAAAAGTGTCACCAATCATACTAGTACCGCCGCTTCGGTTGGACGTGGTCAAAACTGCAACGGTCACTCCGTGTGTACACTGGCGTATGTCATTCCCTCATGTCATTTTAAACCGACACCACCGTATACCGACTGCCAAACGCGAATATAAAGCTTTCTGTACTTCAGAGTTTGATTAGGCGAGCTCGTATGCGACCTCGAGTGCGCTAGCTAATGCACATTAGCAGTCGCGAGAACTGCGCGCGCGGCCGCTGCAACTTTCGTACATCATAACGCAACTTTTGCATGCGCCTCAAAACGAGCCGAAGAAACTATATACGAAAACCTCTAGGCAGATATGCTGGGAGCATACGACAGAGAGTTTAAGAGAGAAGCATTCAGGATGGCGCAGTTCAGTCCGTAAATAAAAGGGGCAAAGGGCGCATTCGTGGGATAAAACCGAATAAAGGCAAACTGAGCAAGATTATGGTTATACCGTACTCTATCTTAGGTTAAAACGAGTAGCATCTGTCCACTATTGCACCATGTCGCTTATTAGTCCACATCTGCTCAACAGAGATAAATACAAAATGTGAGACTTTAGACTGTTGAGTAGGAAAAGAGAAAGCGACATGCGCACAAGGGGTCAGTTTAATGTCAATATTCGTACAGTCGGTGCATGATTAATGCGACTCTATTATAATAAACTATTCAGTCCAGTAAATGTGTGACTGCAAGGTTTTGAAACGACAGAAACAGAATTACAGCTTGTGAAAAGTTCCCAGATTGCTGAGGGGGAAAAAAAGAACATAGTTCACAACTTTATTACTCCAGATTCAGATTCTAGATTGGACAGCTGAAGTCTGTACATATGTAACTAGAATACGTCATTTACTTACACAATAATTTGTAACTGTAATCAGTAACTGAGAAAATGTAGGCTAGTTAAATTATGAAATAGCCTACTTATGAAAATGTTACAAAGCATATTTAAATATTTTAGCCTACATATACTGAATGTAAAAAGCTAGGATATGTTAAATAATATTAAGTTGTTGCTGTATTTGATGTGCAGACTGTGCATGATGTCTCCTGCCATTTAGTAAAGGAAAGCTATTCTGATGATTTTGATTGGCTCTCTTGTTTGAATTTGCAGCATCTGCCAATAACATCAGTCCACATCGCTGCACAAAGCATTCGGCTACAACCCATCTGAGATTGCCACCATGGGGAATGATAAAAATGTGTTCCAGACAGTGCTGGAAATTAGAAAAGTAATCAAAATGTAATCAGTTACATTACTTTAAAAAATGACTTTAGTTAAGACTACTATATTTAAAAAAAAGGGTAACTTGTAATCTGTGCCCTATTACATTTCTAAATTAACCTTCCCAACACTGGTATTAAATATTAGCTAAATTACCAAGTGACAGATGATTTTGTTTCTAACTATTGTAGTCTTACTGGATACACAGCCTTTGATGGCAACAAAAAATATATTTTTTTGTCATTAAGCCTATTGCTTAACTGATTATGTAGCCTAGTTGATTGTATCTTATTATTTCTATGCATTGTTAGAAAAGATAAAATGGGCTAGCATGGTGTGCAACATAGCTCAATATATTACTCGAAATAAATCAACCAACTGGTTCCGTAAAGAGAAAAATAAATAAAGTTGAACTGTTAGCTTACACATTACAGCAATGTTCAGAAAGGCATGATGCTACAGTTCTTACTATTTCTGCAGTATATGATATGTATTTTGTGCATAGTAAGCACATTTCCTGTAGATTATCTACTACAGAATGTCAAAATGAGCAGTTTACAACAGAGCATAATGCATCCCATAATGCAATGTTCTCACATCGACCCTCCATTTCTTGTGTTTGTCGATGAACTACTCTATGCTTAAATACTTCTGGTTCATCCATTACACAGGAAATGGAGGGTCTTGTCAAGAGCATTGCACTGTGGCATTACAGTATTCTGAGCACTATTGTTGTAAACAGCAATGTAGTATTAGTAGGAATATGTGCATGCTGTGCATATAGGCTGTTTAGCAAAGGAGTGGTGCAAATATGACATCTCTTTGTAGGCCAGGATGCGGAAGCGAGTTAGCATTTTAGCACTTCCGGTTTCCTTGTCCTGAAGTCAATGGGCTTTTTGAATGGGGTTTTGGCTAAAATAAAGTCAGTGGTACTAGCGTAGCTGCGGGTGAGCTGTGCCCACCCAGATTGATAGCTTGCCCATCCTGTCAGATACAGGGAAATATATATTTGTTTTAATAATACTATTTTCTAACATCTAACAATTCTTTAATAATAATTTTAAATGTGGTTTATTTTTTCATGCATTAAAACTATTTTCTAATATTAATAAAAATGTGCTAATTTATCTCTTCAGTTAGATCATGCCGGTAGTAATGTTATGTGTTTCTTTGCGGCAATATCCGGATTTGATTCCAACTAGCAGCTAGCCTGACATGCCAGACCAAAATCAAGATGTTTGGTCTGGAAACTCATCATCGGCAGGGCTTAATCTGAGGGGCGGGATAAACGGTTGTCTTTAAACTCCATCTGCACGCAATTGGATAGCGCTACAGCCAACCAGAGCAACGAAGGTGAAGGAGCTAACGTTAGTTGATTATTAAACTTTCGCTGTATCCGGTCGGCAAAACTCAGAACACGTCTTCCCTTTTTAAGAATGACTTCAGTGCCGTTCTTTGTTCTTTTCTCAGGGAAAAGCTCAACTCCAAGTCTTCCAGAGTCAGAGATGGGCATAAATACATGGAAATGTATTTAAAATACAAATACAAAATACTGTGAGGAAAAATGTATTTAAATACAAATACAAAATACTGTGAGGAAAACTGTATTTAAATACAAATACAGTATTTTGTATTTTGAAAATACACCAAATACATGTGAAATTGGCAATTCAGTGAAGGTATCCATATTAGGCTGTAATCTATCTGGGCCTATTCTGAATGCCAAAAAGCATTTAGATGTGTGCAACTGCTTAAAAACTTTCGTTTTCAATTTGAATTTGAATTTCCTTTAGCGGCAGTTATAATAACACAAATTACGTCAATAACTCATTCGCCCTCACTTCTTTTTCCACTCCAACATTCCAATTATTCCTGCCCACTAAAAGCTGCACAGATATATGTGCTTTCCCCGATAGGCCTATCTATGTAAATGATTTAGAAAAAGTTCCATCGATTCACATTTTATATTATTGCTACGAATCTACGATATGTATTGTCATTTGATATCACTCATCCCTAACATGCAGTAACGTTAATACTTCAAACACATTTGACAAGCTACTTTAATCAACAAGTAGAATTGACCATGACATCCTCACCTTATTCCAACAATTTTGTAAAGTTGCCGATCCAAGGCTGGGTTGTACTAGCCTAGAAATCTAGACGCACCCTAGCGGCAGCAAATCTAATCTGCCACGAGTGCCGTCTAGCAACTCTCAATACACTTCTGAGCTGTAAAAACCAAACTCTGGTCGGGCCAATCACATCGTGTATAGATTCGGTGGGCGGGGCTTAACATAATGACAGCAGAGTTGCGTTTGCGTGCTTCTAGTAAACACAGAAGCTGGCGAACGGCGGTCTTTTGAATCAGCTTTGACCGCGACTCTGGAAGACTTGAGTTAAGCTTTTCTCTGAGAAAAGAACAAAGAACGGCACTGAAGTCATTCTGAAGAAGGGAAGATGTGTTCAGAGTTTAGCCGACCGGATACGGTGAATGTTTAATCTGTCAGCGAGCTCCGCTTCACGTTGCTCTTGATGGTTGTAGCGCTATCCTATCGCGTGCAGAGGGAGTTTGAAAGACAACCGTTTATCCGCCCCTCAGATTGAGCCGTCAATGGTGAGTTTCCAGACCAAACATCTTGATGTGGGTCAGGCTTGTCAGGCTAGGGCTGTACAGCTGCGGCTCACCTGAATGAATGTTGGGGGGAGGGGCGTGTCTGGTCTGAACTAGTAGATGCATGAAAACAGCTCCTGATAAAGAGGTTGCCTGGCTCAAAGTATTTTGAGTATTTTGAAAATACAAAAATACTCATCTTAAATGTATTTAAATACAAATTACATTCGATTTTTTCCAAAGGCTTTAAAATACAAAATACAAAATAGTATTTTGTATTTCAAATACGTATTTTAAATACATGTATTTGAAATACTGCCCATCCCTGTCCAGAGTCACGGTCAAAGCTGATTAGAAAGACCGCCGTTCGTCAGCTTCTGTGTTCACGAGAAGCACGCAAGCGCAACTCGGCCGTCATTATGTTAAGCCCCGCCCACCGACTCTATACACAATGTGATTGGCCTGACCAGAGTTTGGTTTTTACAGCTCAGACGTGTATTGAGAGTTGCTAGACGACACTCACGGCAGATTAGATTTGCTGCCGCTAGGGTGCGTCTAGATTTCTAGGCTAACTAGCAGCACCTTTTTTTTTATTAAAACATGGCTAAACTGACATTTATGACACATTTAACGTGATAGTTCACCCAAAAATGAAAATGTGATGTTTATCTGCTTACCCCCAGGGCATCCAAGATGTAGGTGTGTTTGTTTCTTCAGTAGAACACAAATTAAGATTTTTAACTCCAACCGTTACTCATTTAATGCATGTCAATGGGGTGTATTTCTATGAGAGTCACTATGAGAATAAAACACACACAGACATACGAATCCATATTAAACCCTGTGGCTCGTGGCAACACATTGTGGTCTTAAGACACAAAATTATTGTTTTTTGTGAGAAACCGAACAGTATTTATATAATTTTTTACCTCAAAGACAACACTACGTACATCAGCCATCCCCGCGCCATCCCTTCCGGCAGGTGAGGTCAAATTACACGATATGGCGTAGAGATGCGCGCAAGAGGTCAGTGCTGCCGCTTGTATCCCATTGAGATACGCCATATCGTGTAAATTTGACCTCACAGCAGTCACTACCACTTGATCGCACGGAGCTTAGTTGCTTACAGTATTTTGTTTCTGCGACACTAGTAGCACCTATAGCGGAATTTTAAAAAATAAAGCGACCTCCCAAACGGTCATTCCCATGGGCGTAGATTACGCGGGGGACGTGTCCCCCTCACTTTTAATAAAATGTATTTTCGTCCCCCGCACTTTTACTGGGTCTCACCGATCCTAGTCGACCCGCTCCAAGCGGGATTCGAACCTGCGCGAGGGCGGGCAAGTTAACAGGGACGCTAAAAACAGCTTTCTCTAATCTCGGTTGAGAGCGCGCTTCTTGAGGTCACGGGCAAATGTATTTACATAGAAACCAAAGTGAATACATCAAGATTTATATTCAGAGACAAAAAATTATCTATGCAGGACCTGTAATTTTATTCGAATCTAAATATGAGGAGGGCGCTCTCACAGAAAATCCAAAAGCGGATTCGTAGAGGTAATATCCAGTCACGCTGGAGCTGCAGCTGAAGGAAAACTATCGTTATGATGATGAAATGTGACGACGACAATCAGACGATTGCGACAATATATGCTTTATGTGTGTTTTTCAAGTCATCTCAATGTAGGCTATTTATTGACAATAAAGTAGGCTATATGAATAATGCAGCTTTTAATGTTTAGTATGTTCTGCTCACCAAGGCTGCATTTATGTAATCAAAAATAGTTAAAACAGTACTATTTTGAAATATTATTAAAAAATTAAAACAGCTTTTTTCCTATGTGAATATATAGTAATTTATTCCTGTGATCAAAGCTGAATTTATAATCATTACTCCAGTCTTCAGTGTCACAAGATCCTTCACTAATCGTTATAATCAAGATATAATAATCAAGATATAATCAAGATATAAGATATAAAAAATAATTTTATAATCAAGAAACATTTATAATTATTATCTGTGTTGAAAACAGTTGTGCTGCTTATTTTTCAGGATTCTTTAATGAATAGAAAGTTCAATGGACAGCATTTATTTGCATTTATTAAATACATTATCTTTTTTAATATTAAAAATATCACTTGTGATCAATTTAATGCATGCCTGATCAATAAAAGTATTAATTTCTCTCTTTTTTAATTTTACCACAAATGTTTAGATGGTTTCCACAAAAATTAAGCAGCACCATGAGCAGCACAACTGATAATAATCATAAATGTGTGTTGATCATCAGATCCTCATCTGAGAATGATTAGTGAAGGATCATGTGACACTGAAGACTGGAGTAATGACGATAAATTCAGCTTTGATCACAGGAATAAATCACACTTTACTATATCTTCACATGGAGAACAGCATGGTTTACATCAGAATATATCTATATTTTTTTACATTGCATAGAATCTCATAAAATTGGCATAAAAAATAGGAGAATAATATTATAGATATTAATTAGTGGTTATTGTTCAGCAGTGTATTTGATATCTTTCCCAATTAAAAGCAAGAGATGTGATAAATTATATTGGTCCAAAAAAAGGGGGGGGGGGGGGGGGGGGGGATTACGACATTTCTGTCCCCCTCACTTCTGAAAAGATGGCTACGCCCCTGGTCATTCCGCGCGCCGCTCTCAAACATCACAAACACAGCTTGTACGGGGGCTTGAGAAGGCATCAACACGTAGAAGTAGACTTTATTAAAAGACAATAAAAGATCCAACATTTGAGGAATAGCCTACTTTTAGCTGTGTTGATATATGTTTCAATAGGATTTGGGGATTTTATTCTTCTTCTACAAATTAAGGGGTAATGCGAATTATTTCAACAGCCCACCCATACTATTAGAGGCCCACCCATCATCCACTTTCTGCTTACGCCACTGGTCTGTGTGGTGAAAACAAGCTCAAACACGTTTTATTCTACGACATCAGCATTAATCCAATTGTGATTTTGTTTAATCTGTTATGTGTCTTGAAAAAGGAGGTTGCTAACAAGTTGCTAAATGGGACTACAGAGGCTGTCGAGGGTTTATACATCATCACACCGAACAGGTAAGATCAGTCCGCTTTTACAGCCTTGTTATGCTCATAATTGAGATCTTATATTAACTCAAACATTATGGGAAAATGTTTTTGAGATAAAAACTGGAAGAGCTCTCAGAAGCTTAGTGACGGTGACATTGAATTTGTGGGACCGTGGTGTAGTTCGTTTATCGCTTACCTTCAGTTTTTTACGTCTGGCGACTGCCTTTAGGCTTCAAATTTATTAAAAGTTGAGTTCATCTGTGATAATTATCTTGCTGGATAGAATTATCTTACTGGACAAAAAGTGTAAGTATCATAAGCTTTTGTTGATCACAGAGCTTCTTTTTTTTTTAGCAATAATCCAAAAGCCTACGGGAAAATCCTATTTGGTTTTTCTTGCAGGAACCAGTGTGATTGGCCTAGAAAAGTGACGTCATACCTGCACCACTCTACAGTATAGACCCATTTTGTGTTTGCAAACAGCTATGGTGGTTTTTTGTGGGCGAAGCCTGGTTGCGGAAAATGATTGTTCTGACTGTAGCAATCAGTGGAAGCCACGGAATAAAAGGAATACATTTTTCGAGTTAATATCTCACAATTCTGACTTTTTTTTACTTGCAAATCTTTGTGATTTACATTATGTAAAGAACATTATTTGAACATATAACCTTGATATATTTAATGTTGAATGAGTAAGATCATGTCAAAGATAGAAATCAATGTGAAAATATAACCAATGTGTGAAATCAAAATTTGATGCTCCTAATCTCAATTTTAGATTATGAGAGTTTAGCCTGGATTTCACAGACAAGAATCACATTATGTGTAGCAATTAGGAATATATTGTAGGCGAATGCTTTTTCTATTCTGCGCACAGTGGGCTACCTGCTCTTTCTGTCTCATCGCCATCATCTTCTCTCTTTCTTTTTTCCCCAGTCTCCTTCTCTTGCCCTGTATCTTTTCTCTTTTCAAAGCTGAGCTTTGTTTGAAGCAGTCTTTTCATTTTCGTCTGAATCGGTAAAAACAAAGTTGTAAATGTAAATTTACTGAAGGCTTCCAAGAAAACCAGGTCAAGAAAACGTTATTAGTTTGCACCCCTAATTATTAAGCGCTCTTGCGATGTTGTGATGTCAAACATCAGTCGTTGTTCGAAGCGCCGGTTGGTGGTTGTGGCATTTGTCCCGCCTCTCCTCCACTGTGATTGGACATTGATGTTCACCCAAAGTTGAACTGTGGATGCTCAACGCGTAAAAATGGACAAAACCTGCTAGCTGTTGGCGCTATTGAAAAGTGCGGCGCATCCATTGGAAACAATTGAAAACATACGCAGGGTGAGGCGAGAACACCTATTTGTACATTCTGCCTTAATAGGCTATTATTTTGCAACTTCTATTATGTACACCTCAGGAGAATTACAGAGGTCCGGACCACGGGGACCTCAATGGTGGGTACGGCCCTGGCTGTAAGTGAAATAACTGTGATGTCGGCTCCAAATGGGTCTATAGTAAGAGCAGTATGGTAGTATTAGCATAACTAGAGTAGAGAATTCAGTTTTTAGTAAGCCAGTATTACTCAGTATTACATGTAAATTTATTGAAACATTCACAGTGACTTGCCCTTGAAATACTTTTTTAAACACACAGAATTCAACAGCCACACGATTGCTTGGCTAACAGTGTGTCTCCTGTTACTTCTTTGACTGCATCTGAAAACCTCCTGAGCTCCAAATTATCATTGCATGTCATGTATAATTTATTTCCTATGCAAGCAGTGCACGTGTAGAAAAAATGCTACATGTTAATCTCTTTTTTTATGATTTTTACCTACTCCAATATAAATGGTATACAATGATGGGGTAAAGAAGGCAGTGTCTAATGTAGAAAAAAGGGGAAGGTGTACTAAGCTGTTTGAGAGTGAAGAGACGAGGCAGATTCACTCCCCCATGCAAACACGTTCATTATGGGGTAGCGGGTGTGGCGTGGGCATGTGGATGTTTAATTATGCCAGTGGAGGGAAAAAGCATACAGACTATCTCCTGGGGCCAACTAGAAGCAATCACACTGTTCTTTGACTCTGTAAAGTAGCACCAGGGAACACAGAGCCTCCAGACTGTTGTGCGAGACGTAGTCATTACTGATCCAATGACACCCTTCTCTAACTGCAATCATGGGTCATTAATAAACAGCCACTTCAAAAAAACTGAAAAAAGATTGTTAGGTTTGTGCAGGCAGCTATTCAATAAAATTGTCTTAGTTTGAGGATTGAAGATTCAGTTGTTTAAGGAATTGTTCACCCAAAAGTGATATTTATGTCATTATTTACAAATAATAACTTTATTATATAGCATAAAGTGACCAATGTGATGGTGATACAACATCCTAACATTGTGAATAAATGAAAAAAATGTAATTAAAAAGATGAAATTCTCAAAATGAAAACCTTAAAGCATAATCGAATTACTTCTTAGAAAATAAAAGGCATGTTGTGTACCAAAGTTTTCAGGACATTCTCAGAAAGCCCACCCTGTGTGAACGAAACTGCACTGGTCAACTAGTTGTCTGTCACGTCATACATTGTGAGAAAGCTGCTCTGCTAAGGGGTTTTGTGTGTGGTTTCGCTTTTGGTAACTTACAGCGCTAGAGATATGAGCTGTGTCTCATCTGAAAGTTCTTGATCCAGTCACTGTTCTCCATCGGAACAGTTCCCGTCAGCTTTGTGTTTTATCCGCGTCTCAAACGCCATGTCATGCGAAAGACAGTGCGAGCGGATAAAGGGTCCAGCTAGCGCATGCTTACAATGAAGATTCTATCGGTTAATGAAGTTAACGGATAAACTCAAAGTCTGAATCACAGTTCAATATTGACTCTTGACGTGTCAAAAGTGATAAGAAAATACATGCTTGACTCTCGTTGCACGTTCATACAGACAATATTTGAGACTCTACTCCTGTATGTTGCTCTGTGAAAGCAAAAAAAAATTACAGTGTGAACATAGCCATAATTAGCTTGGTAATAAAGCAGACAAAGACGATGGTAAAGTGAACCCAAGTCAAGTCAACTTTATATAGCACTTTTACAATGATGATTGTTTCAAAGCAGCTTCACTGTGTTGTAAAATTTTGGAGAAAACATTGATGTTATTAGCTTATTTTAATTGATCATATAGCGGCAATGTTGGCAAATCAGTATTATAGTTTATGCAATTAAAGGAAGTGTGTGTAAGATTGTGGCCAAAACTGGTACTGCAATCCCTTTCCCCCTCTCCCCCTCTCCCCCTCCCCCTGACTCGAGGTTGCTGCAGGATCAGCAGGAACGTTTGTAGCTGCAGCTGTGGTAACTAGAGCAGATCTGGCAACCCAGATGTCGAAACACTTCTGACTTCGTGATTGGTTGATAGGTGGAGGGCGGAGCTTCAGGCCAAAACACAACATGTCAACATCAACATCAGTTAACAACAACAACAACTGACAACAACTTTTAAATGACAATATCGTGGCCGGATTTCTTAATGTTTAGTGACATACTGTATCAGGGTCATTTTATGATTAATTGAAATACATTTCTTACATACAGTTCCTTTAATTAAGACCTAATAAAATAATTCTATTTGGAGATTTAGTTGAATAACATACCAAGTGCAGTTTTTTTTTCCAAAGATGGGAAACATAAACCATGAATAGAATCAAAAAAAAAAAAAAAAGCATAAACATGAACAATTGTAAACTAGACTTGAAACAATAACCTGATTTGTGGTACATGGAACAGCATATGTATATACACGACAAGACAAAGAGAGAATAAACCAATGAAAACATGACACGTGAACAAGAGGGGGACAGGAAACACATGGCTATGAATAATTTCAAAATAAGTCAAACATGAAACAAAAGCCAAAACAGAAATGGCAGCCAGGTTAGTAACACTTCAGCAACGGTAAAGGTCGATAGTCCTTTGTGAGACTTGATGGTGTTAATTTGAGAGTCAAGGGAAAGTGGAGCCTGATATCACTGATGATCCATCCACTCTGATATGGGGGGTGGACAACCCCAGGGTTAATTCAGGATTTACTGCACAACATACACTGGGTCATCTTCAAGGAAAAGAGTTTGAGCAGCCAGTGATCGATGTACATCTGATGGTTCTCCAGTACATGGGAATAAGGGAGGTTGTAAATTGAGTATGTGTTGGACGGGGTAAATCCAGTGGCTGGATTACAGAGGGAAATCTGGGCCCAAAGGAGGAAATGGTTCCAGCTGTTCTGGTGGTGATGGCAGTATGTCCTCAGGAAATGGCCAGTCTCTCAGACTTTCCACTCCTTCTGCCCATTTTTTTTTGTTTGTTTTTTTAAGATGGTACCCAGAGGAGAGACTGATGGACACACCTAAAAGTGTGAAGTTCTTCCAGTCTTAGGGTTTGGGATTGGTATACTATGGAGTGTAGTTAGTAGAGCGTTTCCACCGTAGGAACCAGGGACTTTGGGGTGGTACTTGGTGTGTTTTGACCGCAGTCTAAAAAATTCCCCTCAGAAAGTCCCTGTTCGCACTGTAGCACTCGGGACTTGGAGTCTGAACATGCTGATTGGTTGAGTTCATGCATTAGTTGGATTGGTTGACTCCACGCAGCCTTTTTTTTTCAACCACTATTTTTTAAAAGTCTGCTTTGGAGTATTTTGCCATTCGAATTAACAATGGAGCTGTTGTTGAGAAAAATATGACGGATGGACTCCCAACGAGGTTCGGGCTTTGTTAAGCTTATATGCGAAGAGACAAAATCCAGCGGGAACTGGAAAGCTGCATGTAGTGCTACGTTAACAGATTAATTCGCCTAATCTTCACGGTACTTTTAGACCATGATGGAAATGGAGACAGCAACAGGTCTGGGTGAAAAAAAGTTCCTGGAACAAATTGTTCTGGGTAATTTCAGTGGAATTTGATGAATTTGAATAGAAGTTGGCAAAACTAAGGAAATGTTGAAGATTTTTATGGTTGTAGGTTGTGAACATGATTGAATCGCTTGGACTTTCCCCGGGTTCACCTGCACATCCTTTAGACCAGTTTAATAACCCAAGGAACTTGATGGAGCGTTGATGTAACAAGCACAGAGTCTTTGGAGGACATTGGAGTCTTTGTCTCAGACAGACTTACTAAAGATATTCCATTAGGGTTTTGTAAAGATCAGAATAGTCTGAGTATAAACGAGAACGAAGTGAGTATTAACGCTGTGAATACTCACGAAAGATTTTGTTTATAATTCCTTAAAACACAGAAGTGCTGTAATATATATATATATATATATATATATATATATATATATATATATATATATATATATATATATATATATATATATATATTTTTTTTTTTTTTTTTTTTTTTTTTTTTTTTTACAGTCTATGAATACCTGGTTGAGTTCCTCCTCTACATATTCCTTCATGTCTTTCTGTTCTGGGTGCACGAAAGGACATACGGACATGGGGTAAATAATTATCAGGTAGTTGCTTAATGGCACACCAGGGTTGAAGCAGAAGTAACTGAGCTGTCTACTGTGAGCTGAAGATCATGATGGGCCTCTTATTCCTGAGGAAAGGAGATTTTATGGTCACGTATCACACTTTTGTTGGTGATGGCAACGAGGTTAGCAGTGACTGGAGACTCAGAGGAGGAAGCAGATATATGGGGGCAAAGGAAGTGAAAGGCATTCCTCTTTAGGAGGCATTGGTCTTAATGGTTGGCCCAATCCACTACATTGGGAACAGGCGAGGGAAGGATGGCTGAGTGATCCGGTGATGCATTTCCATGCCGAGTTGACAAAGGCCTTTACAAGAGCCTCAATTGTGCTGGTTGTGTTTAAGAATACTTTCAGAGCGCCTTCTCTGTTCTGAGTGGTTGGATGTGTTGTGATTGCTCTACCGCTTACAGCATGTGTTGGAAAAGAAACGGCCATTACAATTTGAATTTCAATTACAGTGTTTGAGGGCGGGTCAAAGTAAAAGTAGTTTGTGGACAACCAATGGACTACTTTCAATGAGCTTCGTGACACACTTCTGTTTTGAAATCATTTATTTCCGGTTATGTATATTTTCTATGTGATGACCTAGTTGACTAAATGCCACACAGGTGGATTCTTTTTATCATCATTAATCATTTAGGTCAACATTGGATCATTCAGAGATCCTCACTGAACTTCTGGAGAGAGTTTGCTGCACTGAAAGTAAAGGGCCCGAACAATTTTGTACGCCCAATTTTTCAGTTTCTGATTTGTTAAAAAAGTTTAAAATATCCAATAAATTTCATTCCACTTCATGATTGTGTCCCACTTCTTGTTGATTCTTCTCAAAAAAATACAGTTTTATATCTTTATGTTTGAAGCCTGAAATGTAGCAAAAGGTCGCAAAGTTCAAGGGAGCCGAATACTTTCGCAAGGCACTGTATTATTCAGAATGTACAGTTGAAAAGAGAATGTATTTAAATTAACATTTCTGTTAACGCAGAGATGATTCATTGTTTTAATAAATTGACAGCTGTAAATTATAATAATAATCTGCGTTATCATGCATGTAGGTGAACTGAGTGCTGTTACCAGAAACTCTCGATTTGTAATAAGTAGAACATGTAAGTAGCTGTGCAAGTAGTCCATAAAGACTTGCATTATGTAAATTGTACAATCCTACTTATGTTTGTGCATGAAATAAAGCTAATTACTGACAAGGCAATTTGGTTCTTTCTTTTGGGAGACAATAACTTCATTTATTGCGCACTTTGATATTTGAAACTTTGCATTTACATTGACTTTATTTTTACAAACTGCTATATAATACACTACATGAAAGGTAATATCTGAAAAAGCTTAAGCACACTTTAATCAAAACAATAGTCTGAATAAGATGAGTAACAATAATCAGAGATTTGTACCCCAGGCACGAATTGAGTTGTACACTCTTGATCTTTATTTTTTAATATTATGTTGTTTTAGGCATTTCAATCTTTTGAAATGTTCAAATCCCTTGAACTCCTGTGCTCATTTTATTAGAGCAACATGTCCTGGCTTATTTTATTGGTGAGCCATGATTTCCTTCACAGTCATTCTGGCCACCATGCAGACATGCTCATGAGCTTCCTAGTGCAATTGTTGTCTTAGCAGAAGTGGTTGGCTTTTCTTCTTTTTTTAACAAGCTAAAATCTAAAATCTGCACTAGAGGGAAGAAATGAAAAAAAGTCCTGAAGAACATGTAGGCAGTTCCCACAGTTGTTTGGTTTCCATCACTGCCTTATAAAAACACCAGCTAGAGGGTGTAAAAAAAAATGTGTCACTATTTGGAACCATGTGGGGCTTTTTGCTTTGGCTCATCTAGCAAGCTTTCTGCAGCGGCAGCTGTTAAGCATGAATATGATCTGTCTGACAGCGAGGCATTCCCCAAAAATGCCAAGAACTCCACTGACCCAAATAATCAAGCTACCCGCCTGGTTAGTTAATAGCCTGTATTGAGAAGCTGTCATAATAATTTAACATGTAGCATGTCCTGTAACTCGCTGCCCGTCTATTTTGTCAAGCAAACAAAAGAGAGAGTAACTGTATTTTAAATACCTGTGTGAATGTAGGGCAGATGAAAAGAGCTCAGCAAATTGCTTAGCAAGATTAACACATGTAGCATATTTGGCAATACTTTGTAATTGTGCAATTAAAATGAGTGTGTTCCTACATGTAGCATGATGATGAGAAGTCCCTGGTGGTGTATATGCTTTCAGATAAAAGAATCAGTTTGACACACAAGCCTATTTTGCAAGCTTGATAGCAGTGCAGCACAACACATTTTGATGAGCAGATCAATACAAGAACAAAGGAACTCAAAAGGCGGCAGAATGTGGTTTCCTCCTTCCAGAATTTTGCTGCACTGCAAGATATCTTTCTAATATATACAATATGACCATATACTGCAGATTTTACATTGTACATCAAGTGGCAACCCAAAACAATGCGGCATGGCTTGTGTTATCTTGTGCCGTTTTGTTCATGGCATGTCAGCTAACCTGTCCATATTGGCATCTGCAAAAACGCACATTCACACTAACACACGATAAAGATATAGTTCACCACAACTATAATGACTGTACAGCACAGAGAAATATATTTGTTGGAATACATTTTGCTATGTTTATTTCGAGTTGAACAATGAACAATAAAAACGGACGGCATTTAAAATGACAGACGACAAAACTGCAGCACGTGCTCAGAATGATATTGTCCGCTGATGTGGACGCTTATATAGTCATTGTTATATTAATAGTTACCGTCCTTGGTATGAATGGGCTTTAATTCAGCCAGCTTTTAACAAGTGATTGATGCATGTAAAAGTTTAATTGGATGCACAGCTTTTGTTATCAGCCTAACTGTCAGCGTTGTGTTTCTTTTGCAATATAATTGGACACTAGATGTCAATGGATGGATGATCTCTGAAAAAAAGTAATAAAGAAGTCTTTTGAACTCTGTGAGTCTGCCCTTTTCTTTTATCCTCCATAAACACACAATGCCACAATTCAAGCAAATGATATTATTTTATAAAGACTTGACAACACGACGATAACATACAGTACCTGAATAAATAAATAAAGCAGTCTTTTGTGTGAGTTCACGCTTTTCATTTCTGTTAAATAAATATGCAATGTAATCTGAATGTGCTTCAAGTTTGCTGACAAGAAAATAATAACCTAACGCGTAATAACCAACTGGGTGGAACTTGGATGGAAGACCAACTGGGAAAACCAGGTAGCTGCTGATAGAGGTGTTAGTGAGGGCAGCAGGGGGCGCTCTCCCTGTGGTCTGTGTGGGTCCTAACACCCCAGTATAGTGATGGGGATACTGTACAGTCAAAGAGCACTGTCTTTCGGATGAAACGTAACTGAGGTCCCGACTCCCTGGGATTTTTAACGACCACAGAATGTCCTTCAATAAAGAGAAGGGGTGTAACCCCGGCATCCTGGCCAAATCTGCCCACTGGCCCCTGTCCATCATGGCCTCCTAATAATCCCCATATCCTGGCTTAAAGGGGTACTTCAGCGCTGGGAAGATGAATCTGTATTTAAACTGGGTCATTAATGTAGTAGAAATGTGAAAATATTTTTGAATTTGGTGCCTTCTAGACTGAGAAAAGACAGAAAATGTATTTTTTTCTCATGGGGATGAAAGACTACAATTCCCAGAATGCTTCGCTGCCCTGTGAAGCCATTCCCAAAGCCACCGCTTCTGGATTACAGTGACTGAGTTCAGAAAGTACAATTAAATACTGAACGTGTGTTCAATATAACGATCGAGTGGCCGCGTGAGTCTCACAGCAGACTCAGATTAGGAGTCAGATTACATTTAACGTCATAAATGAGTTGATGAGCTCTCGTGATGAGAGCTGAGGTAATCGCGACCACATTCGCGGCATACATTCACAACGCATTTTAAGTTCATGCCTTTGGAAGCTTAACTTTCATAGAAATTAATTTGGGAAGTTAAAACACTTACATTGCTTAGCATCCGTTTAAATTAATGCCTGCAGCTGAGCTGTGCTGTAAGTGTGATCTCCATTCCCCACGCACGAGTTGAAAATATGCGGAAATGGCTCCCTCTGCTGGCCGTAGTCTTTAACTCCAGACTTCATCCAGGTGGTGCTGCACATTGGTGGTGGTTGAGGAGATTCCCACTTCTATGTAAAGCGCATATGTATATAAAAATATAATTTTAAAGCTAATATTATACTAGATCTATTAGAGCTTAATACATTGATTAATACATGTGCCTGTTAGTGGGTGGGATATATTTGGCAGCAAGTGAACATTTTATCCTCAAAGTTGATCTGTGAAGCAGGAAAAATGGGCAAGTTTAAGGATTTGAGTGAATTTGACAAGGGCCAAATTTTGATGGCTAGACGACAGGGTCAGAGCATCTCCAAAACTGCAGCTCTTGTGGGGTGTTCCCGGTCTGCAGTGGTCAGTGTCTATCAAAAGTGCTCCAAGGAAGGAACAGTGGCGATCCGGTGACAGGGTCATGGGCGGCCAAGGCTCATTGATGACGTGGTGAGCAAAGGCTGGCCTGTGTGGTCCGATCAAACAGACGAGCTACTGGAGCTCAAATTGCTCCAGAATTGAATGCTGATTTTTAATAGAAAGGTGTCAGAATACACAGTGTATCACAGTTTGTTGCGTAAGGGGCTGTATAGCCGCAGACCAGTCAGGGTGCCCATGCTGACCCCTGTCCACACATGAGCATCACAACTGGACCACAGAGCAATGGTAGAAGGCGCCCTGATCTGATGAATCACATTTTCTTTTACATCATGTTGATGGTCAGGTGCGTGTGCATTACTTACCTGGGGAACACATGGCACCAGGATGCACTATGGGAAGAAAGCAAGCCGGCGGAGGCAGTGTGATGATTTGGGCAATGTTCTGCTGGGAAACCTTGGGTCCTGCCATCCATGTGGAGGTTACTTTGACACGTACCACCTACCTAAGCATTGTTGCAGTCCATGTAAACCCTTTAAAGGAAACAGTATTCATTCCCTGGTGGCAGTGGCTCTTTCAGCAGGATAAAGCGCCCTGCCACAAAGCAAAAATGGTTCAGTAATGGTTTGAGCACAACAATGAGTTTGATTGGTGTTGATTGATGGTATTGACTTGGCCTCCAAATTCCCGAGATCTTGGTCCAATCGAGCATCTGTGGGATGTGCTGAATAAACAAAGTCCGATCCATGGAGGCCCCACCTCGCAATTGACAGGATTAAAAGAAAGAATAAATATAGAAGTCAATTGATGCCATCAACCGTCTTGTTACCAAAAATCTTAAAAATATCTTCTTTTATGTTCAACAGAAGAAAGAAACTCATACAGGTTTGGAACAACATGAGGGTGTGTAAATTAATTTCATTTTTTGGTGAATTATCCATTTAAAGCTTCAATTTAGTGAACTGTTGCCCCTCTATTGCCATTTCTGTTTGAAACATAAAACTTTTTTATTTTATTAATTTTTTTATCTGGGTTGTGCATCCTCATAGATGAATCTGTGATCACCACATCAGAGTAGACCTGTCATTGTACATCAAACATGTCAATGATTGTGTTCACATGCACAGAATAAGCGGATAACTATCAAAAATCTGCTTATTACTGAAACTGTTTTTCATGCAAATAAAAAAACAACTTTGCAGAAAACTACGTTTACATGGTCTTTGTGATTTGTCAGGATTCACTCAGGAAGTGTTGTGTTTTTTTTTGGTTTTATAATATAGAGACTTTAACGATTTCCATCAACAGCGTACAGAGGTGGGTAGTAACGAATTACATTTACTTCGTTACATTTACTCGAGTACATTTTTTGAGTAACTTGTACTTTTAGAGTTTATTTAAAATGAGGTACTTTTACTTTTACTCAAGTACATTTCTTGTGAAAAAACTGTACTTTTACTTCGTTACAATCGGTGGTGTTCCTCCGCTACTGTCAATGGTAATAATTAATTATATATTTTAAAACAAGTTAATATGACTTGTTCGCAAGTCTCGCGAAACGTTGGAGAGGCTGCTTCGCGAGAGCAGGAGCTATACCTAATTAGCGTGCGTTTAGTCAGATGATGCAGCTCCAACCTGAAAAAACATCTAGCGGTAAGTGTAACAATGTTGCTTATTTGAACACTATTAATGGTAATTTGGTAACTATGGGCACTTTTCCCTTATTGTAATACTATTTCACACACTGTCCGAGTGTTTCCAACAATAATGAACACTAGAGGCAGAAAAACACCATTTTCTTTTTCGTTTTGTTTAACCATAGTCAATGATTTGTAAACGAATACATTTTGGATGGTTGTCTTTTCTTACCTATTAAGCTTGCTCGATAGCTCAGCTGATACAGATTTGTATTTGCAATGTGACAAACTTGGGAACGAACCCCGTGAAGAACGAGTCATGATAAAAGAGCTCAAAGACGAGTTCAAAACACAAGCTAAAATTACATGGGTAAAATTTAAATTGTCACATTTGCTTTTGTTAACAATATCGGGTAGGTTTAGGGTTCAGTGTGGGTGTACGTTAAAAACCCTACGTAACAAATGCCAGATTCACGCACATCTGTTCCGGGGGGGAAAATAAGCTTTTAGCGCCACCCAGTGGACATTTCACTTTGCGACTGTCGCGATGTGTACGTATTGGTACATATTTTGTGGTTTGCAAAACCGTTGCCACAGCTACGTTTTTCCTATGACCAGGCTAAAAACGAAACAAATAGATAGCCTAATTCGACTTGCATTTATACACAAATTCAGACAGACAACAGTCTGAAGTGTATACATACAAATAAAAATGGGATTGTATTTTATTCCTACCTAAAGAATGTATATACTTATAAAAACGGGATTGTATTTTATTCCTACCTAAAGAATGTATATACTTATAAAAACATAAGAACAAAATATGTTTTAAAAAGAGCTCTGGTTAGCCCAGCACACCAGTTTAACCATTACATATATATATATATATATTTGGAGGTCTGTGAAAGCTCTAGTCTGAAATTCAGGGTTTTCGCTTCTTATCAATCAGATCGAAAGTAACTAGTAACTAAGTACTTGAGTAGTTTTTTCATCTAATACTTTTTTACTCTTACTCAAGTAACTATTACAATTGCTACTTTTACTTTTACTTGAGTAAATATTTCTGTAAGTACTTTTACTTGAGTACAGATTTTGGCTACTCTACCCACCTCTGACAGCTTACTTGCTCCACAGTTCTCCGAAATCCTGCATCCATCAGTTTATCTGACACCTTCTGGAACATTTCGGCATTCCGATGTTTCCTCCCATCTAGATACAGTGGGGCAAAAAGTATTTAATCACCCACCAATTGTGCAAGTTTTCCCACTTAAAAAGATGAGAGAGGCTTGTCATTTTCATATAGGTACACTTCAACTATGAGAGACAGAATAAGAACTCATGATTTTTAAATAATTTATTTACAAATTATAGTGGAAAATAAGTATTTGGTCAATAACAAAAGTTCATCTCAATACTTTATATACGTTTATATATCTCAATACTTTATATACGTTATATACCCTTTGTTGGCAATGAATGAGGTCAAAGGTTTTCTGTAAGTTGCCACAAGGTTTTTACACACTGTTGCTGGTAGTTTGGCCCATTCCTCCATGCAGATCTCCTCTAGAGCAGTGATGTTTTGGGGCTGTCCCTGGGCAACTCCTGCCAAACTGAAAGACCCAGCCACATTTCATCTTCAATGCCCTTGCTGATGGAAGGAGGTTTTTACTCAAAATCTCACAATACATGGCCCCATTCATTCTTTCCTTTACACAGATTAGTCGTCCTCTGCCCCAAAGCATGATGTTTCCACCTCCATGCTTCACAGTAGGTATGGTGCAACTCAGCATTATTTCTCCTGCAAACAGAGTTTTTACCAAAAAGTTATATTTTGGTTTCATCTAACCATATGACATTCACCCAATCCTCTTCTGGATCATCCAAATGCTCTCTAGCAAGCTTCAGACGGGCCTGGAGATGTAATGGCTTAAGCAGGGGGACTCGTCTGGCACATCAATTTAACCCCACGGGGTGAGATTTTGTGGAGAGCCCCATATTGAGGGAGACTATCAGTGGTGTTGTATGTCTTCCATTTTCTAATAATTGCGCCCACTGTTGAATTCTTCACACTGAGATGCTTACCTATTGCAGATTCAGTCTTCCCAGCCTGGTGCAGGCCTACCATTTTGTTTCTGGTGTCCTTTGACAGCTCTTTGGTCCAGGCCATAGTGGAGTTTAGAGTCTGAATGTTTGAGATTGTGGACAGGTGTATTTTATACTGATAATGAGTTCAAACCGTTGCCATTAATAGAGGTAATGAGTGGAGGACAGAGGAGCCTCTTAAAGAAGAAATTACAGGTCTGTGCGAGCCAGAAGTCTTGCTTTTTTGTCATTACCAGATACTTATTTCCCACCATAATTTGCAGGCCTCTCTCATCTTTTTAAGTGGTAGAACTTGCATAATTGGTTGCTGACTAAATACTTTTTTGCCCCACTGTACTTTAGAATGTTAAGATTATTCATGTGATCAAGCATTAGATCAGTTTCTTCATCTCGACAAAAGTGCGGCTTGGCAGCCATGTTAGCTTTCGGTTTGCTTTAACTTCTGTGTGACGTTTATGTCACGCACATGCGCACATGACCCAAGCCGCCAGAAAGCTGGTTGATGTGTTTACATTCATCAGAAAATCGGGGTAATGAGCAAAAAAATTCCTGTGCCAATCGGTTTTTGCTTATGCCGTTTATGGCCTTTCCCTGATTAAAGAAAACCGTTTTATGCGTTTACATGAACCCACATGTTATCAGTTTATTAAAGGTGTTCTAAGCGATCCAGGGTGGACTAACTTCTTGTTGACGTTTGAAGTGTTGTCAAACAAAACAGAGGCTAGCAAGACACCCCCCCCCCACCTCCGTGCTTCCTTTCTGCCGCCAGAGTTTTCGCCACCTTTCCGATGTAAATTCAGTACTTTGCACGGTTCTTTTCCCTTTTTGTTGCAAGTTTTTCATCAGAATGTCGTATCTTTGGTGGTGTGTCGGCCATATCAAAATCATATCATTCGAACTTCCCTCTTTATGCTTCTCTCTTCTACACACACACCGCTTTATGCACGCACACTAACCCCAAACCTCCACCCTCAAATCATTCTTGTCGGTTGAATCATTCCTGTCGGTTGAATCATTCTTGTCGCTTGCTAGGGCACTGTTTGTTATGTTTCGTGATCCAGACTGTGTTTTTTTACAGTTTGTTCAGGGGACAGGCAGCTAGTGGATAGTGAGGAGATGTTTGCTGTATATGTGACAGAAATTTTTGGCCTAAAAACGAGAGACATCGCTTAAAGCACCTTTAAGCATAATCAGCGTGCATTTAATTACTGGATTACTGGATCAAATGATTCAACAAATCTATAACCAAATTAAATGAGATATTTCCAAACATATAATAGACTAGCACAAAGAGAAAATACTTTTATCCTATATCTGTAAAATCAATACACAGAACCACGGCTGATATGTTCTAGACCACAATGCTTTTGAACAAAGTGCTGTAACCACAAACACACTGTTTGAAGATAAGATAGATATTGATGTTTCGCTGAGGACTCTATTGTTGGCACAAATTTAAGATACAAAAAAGTTCTTATCATGCTAATTTATTATGCACTTTTTTGCTTACTCAGCTCAAAATACCATTAGCAATTCTCTCTGTATCAGAGATGAGAGAATCTTGTGGCTATACCGAATGATGCATCTAAAGTTATTAAAAGCAATCCAGCCAAGCCAAAAAGAGATAGCACTCCAACCAAGCTTCAAGATGCTGTAGAAAATTGTAGATTTGTGGTTTTACGCTATATGTTAGTGTTTGTTAAGTCTGAAAGGGGTGGGGCCTCAGGCCTTCTAATTTCCAACAATTGGACCTTTCTCTATGCAACAACAATTCATTTGAATTTCATGCTGTTACAGTTACAACTGTCAAAATCCACATTGTAGTAATTTCTACATGGTTACATTTTTGAAGAGATGCATGTCAGGGTATGTCGTAGGCTACGCGTGCAGCACACTAGGCTACCTACAACGTAGCTAATGCATACACTCGACGCTGAAGTATCCGCATTGCCGAGTGGGTTGTGCATGTTAAGTGTGCGAGACCCCATTTTTGCATGGCAGTGTGCAGCGCAAAGTTTTGTTACTTTCAGAGTTTGAGACCAATCTCATCACACCGGCACCCAGTTTGCATGTATAAATTAGTTGCTTATATTTTTTAAATGAACCTACAAAAGCAGAAATAATGCCTTTTCTTGAAAATAAAGATCCATTTTTAATGAAAAAAAAATCATGATACTGAACATTTAGTGAAATTAGGAAATATTTAAGATATCATTAATTTAGTTGTATAACATGTACATAAATTTTTTCATTTTTTCATTACTTGTGTACCAACAATTCCTCTACTAGTTACTTTCAGATGAAAACAGCTCTCACTTTCTCCTTTCCATCTCTCCTCTGTCATCATCCTGTGTAACCGTGGCTGTTTTGGAGGAATGAGAGTAGGATCCATGTGCAGCAAACATTTATTCAAACAAACATAATAAAAGGAAATCAGGTAAAACTGATAAATCAGGGGATCACAGCGGCTCAGGGAGTTCATTGAACACAGACTGAGGACAGGAGACGTCCTCACTGGACTGAGGACAGGAGATAGGTCACACTCTGGAATGGGGACAGGAGGCGAAGTCCACTCTGAACTGGGGACAGGAGGCGGAATCCTCACTGGACTGGGGACAGGAGATTAGTCACACTCTGGACTGGGGACAGGAGGCAAAGTCCACTCTGAACTGGGGACAGGAGGCGGAGTCCTCACTGGACTGGGGACAGGAAACGGAGTCCACTCTGGACTAAGGACAAGAGACTTCCTCACTGGACTGGGGACAGGAGGCGGAGTCCACTCTGGACTGGGGACAGGAGGAGGAGTCCATTCTGGACTGAGGACAGGAAGGGCGGAGTCCTCACTGGAATGTGGACAGGAGGCGGAGTCCTCACTGGACTGTGGACAGGAGGCGGAGTCCTCACTGGACTGTGGACAGGAGGTGGAGTCCACTCTGGACTGGAGACAGGAGGCAGAGTCCTCACTGGACTGGGGACAGGAGATAGGTCACACTCTGGACTGTGGACAGGAGGCGGAGTCCTCACTCGACTGAGGACAGGAGGCAGAGTCCTCACTGGACTAGGGACAGGAGGCGGAGTCCTTACTGGACTGGGGACAGGAGGCGGAGTCCTCACTGGACTGGGGACAGGAGGCGGAGTCCTCACTGGACTGGGGACAGGAGGCGGAGTCCTTACTGGACTGGGGACAGGAGGTGGAGTCAACTCTGACAGTGGTTAGAGCCATCTCTGGGCTCTGGATGGTGACTATGATGGCACGAAATGCTGGACTGGTAGCCATCTTGGCTGAGGATGCTGGCTCAGTCATGGCAGCGGCACCACATACAAATTTTAACCATCCAGCAAAAGTGCACGATCCAGGAACTCACTCAGGGACCCTCAAGGAACATCACGGATAAGTTTGGATTGTAAATGTTTGTTGAGTTTATAGCAAAAAAAGAAAATCAAAACAAGGTCTAGGAGGTTGGTAAGGCTGGCGCTGTTGATCAAAGAAAGAAAACAGAATGGCCAACAAGCGCGCACACGTAACATCCATACATGGATAAAACCTGACAAAGAACCCAGGACACACAGGGGTTTAAAGAGACACACCTGGGGAGACTAATCAACATGAAAAAAATAAGGGACAAAGCACATGAAACACTTCACCGTAAAAGTCCAAGGACAGACAGATTTCTCATCTCTGGATGTGAATACCACAACGGACACTCTGTGTTCCACTTAAACTTCTACCCTAGACAATATATGTCCTCTCTCCTCCAGGCCAGCATGTGCTACTCCCTCTATAACCCCTGGTTTTCTGATGTTATTTGTGAACACCGGATCAAACTGAGGGCAGCAGAGAGAAAATGGCACAAATCTAACGACCATCTGAGTATGTATCAATCTCTACTCTCATCCTTGTCTGTGCAAGTTCATGCTTCAAAATCTTCTTATTTCCACAACAAGATCAACAGCGCTTCAGACACACGTGCACATCTCAAAACATTTCAATTCCAAATCACCAGTTCTCATCTTCCTGGATCTATCTGCTTCCTTTAAGCCCTATTCAGACAGCAATTGTTTGTCGTTGGGTCGAAAGGTATTTTCAATTATTTTTTATCCAACCAAGGCTCATTGGAAATACGTGACTCTGCCTACATTTTTGCAACACACGAAATATTTACCTCCAGGTAACTTTTACCTGCACTTTTTGCACTGGAGTCGCTCCGCCAACCTGATTTCACAGAATGAATATTTATAGCCTAATTTTATATTTTGGAGTAACTAACTCCACTCCTACCCTAAACCTACCCACTCTCAACAATATAAAACACGTAAGAGCCAAATAAATGTACAGTCACATGTATTTATTGCAAAAACTGACCAAAAAACAGTATAGAAGTATTAACTCATGTTGCATTCCAAGTCTTCTGAAGTCATACGATATCTTCATGTGAAGAACAGAGTTGATCTTAAAGTTTTAGCCGTCGAAATGATGATCTCCTTTGCGAACAGAACATACACACACGCACTCGGTCGCAATGACGCAATTGGTCACGAGACACACGACAGCCAATGCTGTCAAAGCTGACGTGACGTTTCTTCCGGCGGCAATATTTGAAATGTATTATTAATCTTTGGTGGATGGACTCGACGTTACTGATCGCTTTTGGGGATTTTCTTCACACAAATCAATCGTTTGGCCTCGGAACACTTGGGATATTTGTACTTTCTGAATAAATAATGCATGCAGTCGTATCTGCCTGTTATATCCTGTTTTTTATAATACACAAATGGGTAAGTTTAGGGAAGGGATTGAGTTACGCGTTCAAAATGTGTCTGAATATGTGTGTCCACAAGGTAAATGGATTTATAAACATACTAAATTGTTTTTATTTAAATGTAAACATGCAGAATGTGTCTTGTGATGGGTAGGTTTAGGGGCGGTGTGTGTGTGATGGGTAGGTTTAGGGGCTGTGTGTGTGTGTGTGTGTGTGTGTGTGTGTGTGTGTGTGTGTGTGTGTGTGTGTGTGTGTGATGGGTAGGTTTAGGGGCTGTGTGTGTGTGTGTGATGGGTAGGTTTAGGGGCTGTGTGTGTGTGTGTGATGGGTAGGTTTAGGGGCTGTGTGTGTGTGTGTGATGGGTAGGTTTAGGGGTAGGGGCAGTGTAGGGGGATAGAATGTAACGCCGTTGATAAACACTAAAAAGTGATTATGTGTCTTGATAGCACGCCAAAATGGCATACGAATTGGCGTGTCATACATCAGTCTGATATACGCCATTTCATGAGATCAGTCTGTGAATGGAGAAAAAATATAAACATATAACCAATATAGCCTCCGGTGGACGTTTCACCCAAAAAGTGCAGGTAAACGTACCTGGAGGTATTTCGGGTGATGCAAAAATGTAGGCAGAGCCACCAAAGGCTTGTGGTGATTTCATTGCTGTCCGAATCCACATCTCTGAGTTTTCAAGTGGAGACTGCATCAAAATGAACTGTTTATATCCTTTTTGACCACTGCTGAGCACCGTATCGCTGCGCTTCGCTGTAGTTTGGATGCATTTTAAAGATCTAGTTAGAGCCTACACTTTTATTACAATCATTTGACTGACCACGTGAGCAGTGTTCTCATGTGCGCAGTATCACAAAACTCGCTCCTCCATCGTGAATAAATCGCCATCCGAATGTTTTATCATTGAGGTGGCATGCAAATTTATTTTTACAAACGTCCAAGGGAGAAACAGTTACAGTCTAAATAGGGCTTTTGACACAGAATCATCAGTTATTTCTGTCCTCCCTCTTATCACTGGGCATCACAGGATCTCCACTTCACTGGTTTAAGTCCTAACAGGTTTGTCTTTCAGGGTTGGATGGAGAGGGTATGTATCCAAACTGAGGTCTCCATATCAGGGGTTCAGTTCTTGGTCCACTCCTCTTCTCCATACATCACTGAACCCATCATACAGGCACATGGGTTCTGTTCTTCTACCATTGCTATGCAGATGACATAGTTCTAACTTTCATTTCAACCAGATGATCCCACAGTAGCTGCAAGAATCTTTTTTTTGCCAATCTGTCTATACAGCACGATTTCACCATCCAGCTATTGGCTCATCATCAATTACCCCATCATCAAAAAATGATATGCTTTCACTTTCCTTTAATCCCTCCATACTCTATCTTATGAAAATCGAAGCAATGTCTGAAACTTTGTGTTTTGAGCATTTCCCTTATTTTTCTGCCTCATTCCTAGCCTGTATGCCAGCCGAATTTAGCGCCGCCCACAACATTTTTAGGTCGGCCAATTCGGTCTGGCCTTGCTCCATAGAGGAGTAATTATCCCCGAACAGAAACTGTTCGGACCAATGAAATCATCAGGGCGGGCTTTAGACGATGACGGACAGATGATCAACAGTATCATGTAATCATGCACGTCATCAAAGGGGCTTGGATTATATTTACTCGAATCCTAAATGGAGAGCATGTTTGTATATGCATTCACCTTCATAATTTCTTTCAAAGATGATGATCATGTTGGGTAAGTACTCTGTGTATCAATAAAAACTTAATTTTTTTTACAACACCGGCAAAGATCGTTTATTCCAGCGCGTGTGCAGACAGGGTTGCCAAGTTTTTACAAAAAAATCCGCCAACTACTAGCCCTAAGCTTCTTTGGGGTGTTCTCCGGGGGAAAAATGTGTTATTTTGGCAAGGTTGCCAGCTAAAATTTGCACTCATGGGTCTATATATCACATAATAGTCGCTTCAACCAGCGGGAAAAAACGCAGACTTGGCAACACAGTGCAGTTACGCTCTGTCTGTTGACATTTGACAATGCGTCGCTCCGTTGCTCTGATTGGTTGTAGCTCTATCCAATTGAGGTCTTTCCTGGTTCGGTTGAAACACGCCCCATAATCACAGCCCAATGGAGCAGTTTCAGACTCATATTCTGACTAGAATTGAGTATGACCACGTCAGGCTACCTCATTCCCATTTGTAAGTCATATTGAATATACTATATTTCCCCCCAAATATTATTCAGTATAAATACAGGAATATAAATCGCTTTTTTGTCATACCACGTTCTACAACCTGCACTAACCTTCGACCTTCGAACACAGTGATGAGAATCTGCAGGGGTCCTTTCTATGACATAATTTTCTTTTTTATGTTTTTTTTTAAACTACATGATTTTCACTTGGTGGACAAAATCTGTCTAAATATTAATAAGCAGTTTTGTTACATAGCATTTTAATAATATTAAAAGATTATGCCAAACTATTATTTATAAATTTTTTCTAAGGATTGTTTTTTTTTCAATCATAATGAAAAATGTGGACATTTGTATCACCTTGATATTTGATATTTGACACTTGATATGACTTTGTCCCAAACAAATATTAAAATGAATTTGAATTAAAAACAGTTACATGTATATTTTGTTGCATTTTGCATATTGCAATGATGCAATACTTTTAACTTTAAAAATAAATTACATAGGACCAAAAAAATAGTCACACATACTTAGGCCAAATGAAGAAGAAGAGATTTAAGGCCTAAATCAATATAATTTCTGAAATCACATGGAAATCCACAGTCCTAATCATTTCATGTCTCATATGAAAGAACTCTATGCAGTGGAGGTCAGAACATGCTGCTCTCCTATACACTGACCCTAGTTCCTTAGTCAGCCTGACATTTTCATTATGTATTCAGGGAGCTTGTGAGTTTTTGCCAGTTGATAGTACGTCTGAATGGTTGTGGGAGGGAGACTGTTTCTCTATGAGTGTATGAAGATATGACTCAGCTGGGGAGGGTGGGAAGAGAAAGAGAAAGAGGTAGGCACACAATTAAAGGCACATTACCATTTAGTGAACAGAATGACTACCTTTCACACGTGAGGAAAAGTGTCACTTAAATGTTATTCAGATTCTGTGGACAACATAAACAGAAGTTGCTTTTGTCTCAGATAAGACAATGCCAAAAAACAAAATATTATTTTTCAACAATCTTCTAAGATTGTACATCACTGTCAAGGTGGAACTCCTTGGATGGTGCCCAACAAACAAAAATTATCATCACTCACACACTCACACCCTCACCTTAAAGTGATAAGTCAACAAAAAATTAAAATGATCCACCATCAAGCCATCCTATGTGTATTTGATGACCAAAAATGTGCATCCATAGCCTGACAAGCCAGACCCACATCAAGATGTTTGGTCTGGAAACTCACCAGTGACAGGACTCAATCCGAGGGGCGGGATAAACGTTTTTCTTTTAAAGGGGGGGTTAAATGCTGTTTCATGCATACTGAGCTTTTTACACTGTTAAAGACTTGGATTCCCATCCTAAACATAGACATAGTTTCAAAAACTAATGTTGGACGTTTGATGGAGTATTTCTGTGTTAAAAATACTCCTTCCGGTTTCTCACAAGTTTCGGAGAGATTTTTTTGAGTATGGCTCAGCTTGACGTTAATAGGCCGGAAGGTCCTTGTATGGGCCGTACGGGCTCTTCTCCCGGTAGGGTGCGCACGCGTGACCAGAGCGAGAGAGGAAATGCACGCCCGTAAACACTCTCTCAGGTGCAGATCCAGTCGATCCAGGCGCCGCGCTCCACTTTATTCCTATGGGTGACGTCGAGCGACTTCAACGCTTCAGCACAGAATTCCGGGAAGGCAGCGCTGCATTTGACCCGATTTGAACGCAGAAATGACGGGAAGCTTCATAACATCGCTTCAGTCGCGTCGCAAAAGTGGATCTCCACCGTTCACTGCTGTCAGGACTTTACCAAATCATACCAAAGAAGTGTGTTTTTGACGGAGCGGTCCCAGCGATAAAGGTTCGGTCCTGCTTTGGAAGCAGCCGTTGAGTAAAACTGCTTCAATGTCTGTGCTGTTGGCTCGTCGCATGAGTAAACATCAGTAAACGACACGATCGCGTGCTTCGTCATTCAAATGCGCTAACGGACTCTATTGTTGTTCTATGTAAGTTATAACGTTACACTAGTCTGACGTACAAAACCGTTTTGCTTGCTACTGCTAAGGTTTAGTCTCATACAATAGTCCATAAACCGAATCATGTCCTCATAAACTGCGAGTAAACACACACAAATGTTGACAGGCCACTAAATACAGTACATACCACAGAGACGGACGTCCTGCTGTTGCTGTTTCTCCTGTTCAATTTATTTCAGCCTCTGAATGATTCTGGATCATATATCTATTAGCTGAGCTCTATAGCCATGAGTTTCTCCACGCTTGAGGACGTCACCGCTTTGTTCGCGATCGTCATTCTTTAGCTCCGCCCACACAATACACCTCCAGGCGCTCTGTTTTCTCCGGAAAGAATCGCTACAGCCCATATTTCTTTTATAAATATAATAAAACTAAAGACTTTTCAGAGATATGAAGGATGCAATACTACTCAAGATTGACATGAGATTGACTGAAACTGAGTGTTTCACCCCCCCTTTAAACTCCCTCTGCACGTGATAGGATAGCGCTACAACCAACCAGAGCAACATGAAGTGAAGCTAGTTTACAGATTAAACTTTCGCCGTATCCGGTCGGCAAAACTCAGAACACGTCTTCCCTTCTTAAGAATAACTTCAGTGCCGTTCTTTGTTCTTTTCTCAGAGAAAAGCTTAACTCCAAGTCTTCCAGAGTCGCGGTCAAAGCTGATTCGAAAGGCCGCTGTTCACCAGCTTCCGTGTTTACTAGAAGCACGCAAGCGCAACTCTGCCAAAGCACAATGTAAGCCCTGCCCACCGACTCTATACACGATGTGATTGGTCTGACCAGAGTTTGGTTTTTACAGCTCAGAAATGTATTGAGAGTTGCTAGACGATACTCGCAACAGATTAGATTTACGGCCACTAGGGTGTGTTTAGATTTCTAGGCTAGTGCATCCAGCCATTACTAAAGTAACCCATACGGCTCCAGGGTTAGTAAAGACCTACTAAAGTGATTTTGATAGGTATTAGTAAGAAAAATATCCATATTTAAAACTTTATAAAGTAAAATATCTAGCTTCCGGCGGAATGCCTTCCATATTCGCATAGACGCCTTTGTATCCTAATGATGTAGAAGTTCTTCGTTCTTGGCAGAGGGTCCTGTGCTTGAAGCTAACGACAGATGCTTTCTTCCTGGTCTGGGGTGCACTCCTAGATGGCCACTTGACTCAAGGTCTTTGAAGACCTTATGGTCTTCACCATCCCTTATGGGCCATAAACTGCCTGGTAATGATAGATGTTTTACTAGCACTGAGATATTTCCTAGATTTCAGCGCCTTCCATGTAATTTTCCACTCAAATGACACATTGGTAGTGTCCTTCATAAGTCACTAGGAGGGTCTGCCTCTATGCAGTTTGGTGCACCAGATTCTCCTCCGGGCCCAGGGCAGGCTACTCTCTGTCATAGCAGTATATATCCTTGTGCACTTGAATCATGAAGTGTTGTGGCGAAAGTGGGTTTGTTTACGTGAGAGGAAACAAAGCCATGCCAGAATCCACAGCCATCATGGCCATTTCAGAACTCCCTAGTCTGGTGGTCCCAGTCAAGACCATGTGGCCATTTGAAGCAGAGCCCACTGTGGTCTCTAGCTCTGTTGGCTCCACCATGGTCTTTAGTTCCATCTGTCCCATTGTGGTCAAAAGATCCACCATGATCTTCAGCTCCACCATGATATTTTGCTTTACCACACTCTCAGAAAAAAAGGCAAATCTTTTTACCTTACTTACCTCTAAATGGTACATATTAGTACCCTAACCCCTAGAGTTCGATGATCGCAATGGCGTAGATTTTTTTCTTATCATTGCCAAAAAGACTCAAATAACTCTGCAGATTTTTATCTTTAGGGCAAGTGTTATACATCATTATAATCTGTTAAGTATATATTTTTTATTTGTGTACTCTCACAATATAAAGAACATGTTATTCTTTTTGCTAAATAAAGAAAACAAACATGATGTGGGATCTGCAGCCTCTCTCAAAGATGTTCATTCAGATAGTCTTCAGAAAATGAACTCTAACTTAGTGAATACTTGTCACACAAACATTAGACATGTCTAAAGAATAGTCTTTTACTTTGGAATTTTAAGAGCAATAAATATATTGAAATGTTAAGGAATTTGTTTTTTCATTCAGATAATAAAATCAACATGTATAAATTGCTATTAGGCAATTAATGGGGAGATAATCGATAATCGAAGTGAATCGAATCTGACAGGACAAATCAATTGTTAGATTAATCGATGCATTGAAAAAATAATCGCTAGATCAATCATTTAAAAAATAATCGTTTATCCCAGCCCTAGCTGGTCGGAAAAGAGTTAAAGTGAATTTCGTTTTGTATAAATTGTATCTTAATTTTAAAGGAAGTGTATGTAAGATTGTGGCCAAAACTGGTACTGCAGTCACTTTCAAATGACTGTAGAGCGGTGTATCCCTCTCCCCCTCCCCCTGGCTTGAGGTTGCCAGTTAAGCTGCAAGATCAGCAGGAACGTTTGTAGCTGCAGCTGTGGTAACTAGAGCAGAACTGGCAACCCGGATGCCGAAACACTTCTGACTTTATGATTGGTCGATAGGTGGAGGGCAGAGCTTCAGGCCAAAACACAACATGTCAACATCAACATCAGTTGAGGGCTGCAACAACAACTTTTAAATGACAATATCCTGGCCGGACTACTGTTGTCAGTGATATAAGTATTTGAAATTAACATGATTTCTTAATGTCTAGTGACATGTCAGGGCCATTTTATGCTTCATTGAAATACATTTCTTACATACAGTTTCTTTTTTCAAGGTTCCATCAGTCAATTGCCTGGATTTAATAAATAAAAAGAAAAAATAGCATATATATCCTATAATCATGATGCACAGTGCATCTCATAAAATAACTGAAATTCGAAAATATATTAAAGTATTGTGTGTATCGGATAGTTTACAAAATCAAATGATTCAGAAAATATTTGCCATTGAAAGGACTGAGAAAAAATGAAAATCATAATACTTAGGCTTCTTGAAATCATAATTGCAATAATTAATAACATAATACTATACTTTTTGAAATCATAATTTAATAAATTTACATTTATTTAAAATATATATATATTTTAATTCATATAGCAGTTACAATTTTGCAACCTGTTTGCATCCTGTTTTAATTTAACAATACATTTTAAGGCATTATCAATTCCCTTCCGAATGATGCACAATTCAGAAACATACAAACAGTTTAATCATGTAAATTGCATGTTGTTGTTGTTGTTGTTTCACACAAACCAGCACGAGCAATAGAATCTCAGGGTCACATTTTGCGTTTCTGTTTATAGTGCTTTTTCTTCTCTTTAGAAAGAGAAATACTCATTGTGATAGGATCCTTCAACCAAAACCATACAATATGACAGGACAGTATACCCCCACAGTGAATCCACTGTATTTACAATGGCCTCATAGTTTTAGATTAAAACTGAATCTGAAATTCAGGCAACCCACTTCTAAAACTAGCTCAAACAGTATGTGCCATCAAAGTAATAGCAACATCTCACCTTTTCTCAGCAAGGTACATGATTTGAGGTATAATACATGTTTGTACTAAAAACATGGAACCATTAAACTGATAATTTTCTCCTTGGAGTTTCACCCATGAGATCAATATTTGCAGTCAAACATCTTTTCAC
The DNA here is from genome assembly GCF_024679245.1 of Pseudorasbora parva. Taxonomy (NCBI): domain Eukaryota; kingdom Metazoa; phylum Chordata; class Actinopteri; order Cypriniformes; family Gobionidae; genus Pseudorasbora; species Pseudorasbora parva. Next base: position 37,420,676 of record NC_090189.1, read on the forward strand.
TATATGAATTCACAGGTCAGAATTTATCAAATGTAACTTATGTTTTGCAAATAATTTTTTTTAAATAAAAAATAATAATAAACAACTCTGAACCAATTATAACAGTATACACACATATACACAGATTAGGCATAACATTATGACCACTGACTGGAGAAGTAAATAACACTGATTATCTCTTCATCACGGCACCTGTTAGTGGGTGGGATATATTAGGCAGCAAGTGAACATTTTGTCCTCAAATTTGATGTGTTAGAAGCAGGAAAAATGTGCAAATGTAAGGATTTGCGCGAGTTTGACAAGGGCCAAATTGTGATGGCTAGACCGGGGTCAGAGCATCTCCAAAACTGCAGCTCTTGTGGGGTGTTCCTGGTCTGCAGTGGTCAGTGTCTATCAAAAGTGCTCCAAGGAAGGAACAGTGGCGAACGGGCCAAAGGGTCATGGCGGCCAAGGCTCAATGATGCACGTGAGGTGCAAAGGCTGGCCTGCGTGGTCCGATCAAACAGACGAGCTACTGGAGCTCAAATTGCTAAAGAAGTTTATGCTGGTTCTGAAAGAAAGGTGTCAGAATACACAGATCATCGCAGTTTGTTGTGTATGTGGCTGCATAGCCACAGACCAGTCAGGGCGCCCATGCTGACCCCTGTCCACTGCCGAAAGCGCCAACAGTGGGCTTAGAGCATCAGAACTGATCCACGGAGCAACAGAAAAAAGGGGCCAGGTCTGATGAATCACGGTTTTGTTTACATCACGTGGATGGCCGTTTGTCTGTCTGTGGCTTACCTGGGGAACGCATGGCACCAGGATGCACTATGGGAAGAAGGCAAGGCAGTGTGATGATTTGGGCAATGTTCTGCTGGGAAACCTTAGGTCCTGCCATCCATGTGGATGTTACTTTGACCCATTTCCCTCATACTCCAAGAGAATGCCCACTGTAACGTATGCCAGGTCACACACCTGGTCAGACGCTTCTTAGATAGACTCAAGCTTGGTTCCGGTCGATGATCAGCTCAGTCTTTCTCTCTGCTCTTGCATCGCAGGCTCAGTGTCTGCTGTGGGCTCTGGCATAAGCTCTGTGCAGTGTGGGGGATGCGGCTGGCTGGGCTCTTGGTCCAGCTGCCGATGTCCTTCTCAGTGGGGCAAATGGTGAACTGTGATCCATTGTTCACCAGCAACTCCACAAACACGGCAAAACTGTAAAGTGCATGGGGCAATGAGATTATGTGGCGAGCAGGGAGAGGCCGAGAGCCATGGAAATGGTTTGAGGCCGGTGGCGTGAGCGTTAAATATTGTCACCTGCGCTCTGCAATGGCTTTGAGTTCTTCTAAAAGAGCCCCGGGAGCATAAAAGACAGAGAGATTACAGTGAAGGACAAGAGAGAGGATCAGGCCTGGGACATGTTGTGTTTTTATTATGTTTTTAAGCAGCAGTCATCTGTGAAGGGCTAGTGCTTTACTTTCTTTTTGTGTTTGTTTATTTTAGAATTCAAGTATTGTATTTGAAGCATTTTCTGGTTCCTGCCTCCTTCTTCCCTGAACTTTCCTTTGAGGAGCCTTGAGGACAATATCGGCTTCTTTAGAGAAAATACAGTATATAACCATAAGGACTGGCCTCTTCCTCAGTCGCTGCCATGGCAACCCCATGCATAGCTGGACATATGATGTATGAAGTATTTATGTGCCAAATACACTCCTTCAGGATTCAAATAAATTTCAGGAAGTTTTTTTCGAGTATGGCCCTGTATGACTTCATGAAGAATGGAATTCCTTAAATGGGGACACTCCTGGATGAGCACACACACACACACACACACACACACACACACACACACAGACACACGTTTGTTTTTGTGACATATGCGGACATTCCATAGGCGTAATGGTTTTTATACTGTACAAACCGTATTTTCTATCCCCTTACACTGCCCCTGCCCCTAAACCGACCCATCACAGGAAACATTCTGCATTTTTACTTTCTAAAAAAACTCCTCCTGTATGATTTATAAGCATTTTGAACATGGCTAATGTCCTCATATTTCACCCTCTCCTTGTAATACATATGTCATACCCATGTCATTATACACATTTGTGTCCTCATATGTCACAAAAACATGCCCACACACACACACACACACAAAGAGAAAGAGCAAGAGCACATCCATCAACAAGCTTTGTTTGGGTTACGGAAGTCATCGGCTGAACTGTCGTGTTGTTTTTAGACCAGAAAAAAAATCAATAATGTCACCAAAGACATTGGTGTGTTTCTGGTTGTGAGGGAAAGATAACCTTTTTCAGCTTACCAAAGAACCCAGCGTTGAGGAAACAGTGGATGCAGTTTGTTTTTCTGGAGCAACAACAGAATTCTGTGTTTTTTTGTTTTTTTTCCAGAATTTTGGTGAAATTTATTACTATTATTATTATTATTATTATAAAAAAGCCCCAGTTCAATGCTTTACAGATCTTTTGGCACTGAAAGACAAAGCTAAAATATTTTGGTCATGAATTGGAACCACAATTAGTAAGTAAAATACATCAAATCTGTGTTTTGTTGGCAACTGGCGTGAAATTGCAAATAATGTAAACTTGGCCTGTCACGATAACAAATTTTACTGGACAAGAAATTATTATATATTATATTATCGATAAACAATAATATTGTCGTTCTAAGACCATTTTCATCTAAAATAATGATAATGGCATAAAAATGCTGGTGCACATTTTCAAAGATCAATAAACTTTAATTTCTAAAGACTATTTAACACTAAAAATGGAAAACATTTTAAATAACCACAATAAATGAACAAAACAACCAAAAACAATAAAAGCATGGACTCAAGTCTGTTTAAAAAATGCATTTAAATAAGTACCAAAAACAATAAATAAAATGGATGAAAACTGCAACGGATGATTGTGTTTTAGGAGCATATTAGGGGCGGCACAGTTCACAAAACCCACGGTTCGGTTCTTATCACGGTTTTAGGGTCACGTTTTTCCATTCTGTATGGTTCTTGTTGTTTTTTTTCTTTTAATCCAGAAATGTACTTCAGCATATGATATATTAATTATCCACAATTTAGGATACAGTATTAAAAAAAAATTGTTATATCATAACCTAATCATGCACAAACTGAACTTGACCATCTCTGAGGAAAGTGATATTTTGATACAGCAAGAGAGAAGACATTGACATAACATGCTTTTCATTTATTTGGCAAAAAAAGGAGAATGTGTATTGCTATCTCTACAGGAACGTATGTGCCTTTTTAGCACACAAAGATTGAACTGAAGAATTAACTTGCGTTCATCAAACTTCAGTGTAGCTTTAAACCTAGTTTATTCACGACGCGTCCGCTCGAGCGCGAGGATGCGCGCGGCAAAAATGACGTTAACGCAGAGTGCACGAGACCCCATTTCGTTGGCGTTGTGCACGTCAAATTTCGGAACTTTGCGTGTGGCTCCGCAACCGAAGAGTCACGAGTTCCAGACTAATCTGCTGGCCGAGAATGACGTCTCATCATGCCGCACCCGGTCTGCGCGTCGAGTATAAACATCTCCCCAAACGGACGAGGCGCGCGCAGTCAATGAGAGAGACGAGGAAAACAAAAAAATCATTCAAATGGCAATTATCGCGGCCGAAAAAATTATCGAGCTCATTTTTTTTATCGTGCGATTAATTGATTTATCGAATATCATGACAGGCCTAATGTAAACAACACAAATGTATAGTGATTTAAAAGTTATCCAGGGATAATGCGACAATGTACACGTGTGTGTGTGTGTGTGTGTGTGTGCTTGTGATTTTTTTTAGCTCTGTCCACTGCATGCCTCTAGGAGCTCGGCTGTTCTTTAGAAGAATCTGTAGAGCGTATCTGTCTTTTATAAATATGATAAAACTAAAGACTCTTCAGAGGTATAAATGATGCAATACTACTCTATGTACTCAAGATTACATAAGATAGGCAGCAACTGTAAGTGATACGCCCCCATTTAATTTGGGAAGATCTATCATATCTACTATCTGCTTTCAGTGATTTACAATGGTTTTGTTTCCTAATGTATGTTGATGTATATCCTTTTCAATTATAATTTAAAGTGCTAATACACAGACTTGGGGTCCTAAATTTCAAACTTATTTCACGTTGTCATTGTCTATAGAATTTGAGGAAAATGAATTTAATCCATTTTGGAGTAAGGCTGTAACATAACAAAATGTGGGAAAAGTGAAGCACTGTGAATACTTTCTGGATCCACTGTATATTGAGACACGACAGCTGTTTATATTTAAGCCACATTACATATCATGACCATGCTTTCTTGTGAAACATACTAAATGCTTCCATGAGGTTTTTCTGGCAGCTTTAGTATATACGATTTTGTGGCTATCTTTCATATCATTATCTAAGCATGTCTTTAATTTATAATGGATATAACGAATTTCCTGTCACTGAAAAAACATCCTCACAGCATGATGATGCCTCCACCATGCTTCACTGTAGAGATTGCATTGGCCTGATGATGATCGGTGCCTGGTTTCCTCCAGACATGACACCAGCCATTCAGGACAAAGAGTTTAATTTTGTTTCATAAAACCAGACAATTTAGAGTCCTTCAGGTGCCTTTTGGCAAACTCCAGTTGGCCTGTGTGATAAAGTGAGGTACGCAACTCAAAGAACCAAACAATGGGCTTTGTTTTCAAGATCATTTTATTTAATGTTTTGTCTCACACGTGTCAAATGGAAGGTGCACATTGCATTGTGACTCATGGTCGTCAGTCTTATCCTTGTTTTGCCGGTAAATAAGAAAAGGTGAAAATTAGACAAATAATGATTTGTTTGTTAATGATGATTCTCTTTGACTTACCTTCTTCCTGGAACTCCGGAGGAGGAGTTTAAACGTTGAAAATGTTCTTACATTGATGTCATGTCTTTTAAGGTTCTAATGGGTTTTCCTTACGGAAATGAAACTTATTAAAGAAGATGATAATAGTCATGTCAGAATGTTGATGTAAAAGATAAGTAAGCTATGCAGAGTGTAAATAAAATTGTCCTGTCATTGGTGTGTTTGAATTTAAGGGGAGGAGCCTTAACTATAAAAAGTCCAATTATTAGGACAAACGGAGAACGAAGTGTGACTGTTGGGCCTGTAGCCAACTTGGTAACGTTCATTATGTAAATCTTTTCCAGTTTTGTTTGTACTTTGATTTTCCTGGTGTTTTATTGTGGAATTTTGTTGAATGGAACCTGGTTGCACTGTTTTGAACATGCCCTGACAAGAAAATTAAATCTCCTTTAAAAGACTTCAGAGTTTTTACTTTTTCTTGCGGCCTGCCTTGACACTACTTGAGAAGTCCTGTACAACAGCCTGTCATGTGCCTTTTAATAAGAAGTGTCTTCCATCTGGCGACTCTACCATAGAGGTCTCAGTGTTCAAGTGCTGCAGAGATGGTTGTTCTTCTGAAAGGTTCTCCTCTCTCCAGAGAGAAATGCTGGAGCTCTGTCAGAGTGACCATCAGGTTTCTGTTCACCTCCCTGACTAAGGCCCTTCTCCTCTGATCGCTCAGTTTGGCTGTGCCCCAGCTCTAGGAAGAGTCCTGGTGGTTCCAAACTTCTTCCATTTACGGATAACGGAGGCCACTGTGCTCTTGGGATCTTTAATGCTGCAGAAACGTTTCTGTCCGCTTCCCCAGATCTGTGTCGCGATACAATCCTGTCTCTGAGGACTACGGACAATTCCTTGAACTTCATGGCTTGCTTTGTGCTCTGACATGCACTGTTAACTGTGGGACCTTATATAGACAGGTGTGTGCCTTTCCAAATCATGTCCAATCAACTGAATTCACCACAGATGGACTCCAATCAAGTTGTAGAAACATCTCAAGGTTGATCAGTGGAAACAGGATAAACCTGAACTCAATTCAATGTCATGTCATGTCAAAGGCTGATGTCATGTCAAAGGCTGTGAATACTTATGTGCATGTTTTTTATTTTATTTATAAATGTGCAAAGATTTCAAACAAACTTCTTTCACATTGTCATTATGGGGTATTGTTTGTATTCATATTGGAAATAATGAATTCAATACATTTTGGAATAAAGCTGTAACATAACACAATGTGGAAAAAGTGAAGCATTGTGAATACTTTCCGGATGCACTTATGTAGTATAACAACAGAAGTGTTAATAAGGAATCAGAAGAAAAATCCTCAGGACAAATATAGGATTTTTATAAAGCATTAATCATTTAGTATGAAAAGTATGTTGCATGACAAAATTAGAAAAAAAGAAAAGTCTGACCAACAGTGAAGTATGAGTCACACCTATGGATTTATCGTTTTAATTTTTACCACAGCGATGTGTGTCAACCATTATGGCTGACAGCCGTAGTCATTTCTCGTAAACAAAGTCAGAACTTGGCAAGCAATGAACTGGAAAGATACAGTCATGCTCAGAGAATGACATATGAGAGAAAGCCATTGCTGAAGACAGGAATAAATGATAAACGTAGTTAAACCATAAAATAGAGACATTCATTTTCAATTGTGTCACAAATTATAATCATTTTAATCTGCCTCCAAGCTAATTGTATCATGATTATTTCATTATAATGGATTTTATATATATATATATATATATATATATATATATATATATATATATATATATATATATATATATATATATATATATATATTGCTACTACTAGTAATAGTGAAGTACTAGCAATATAATCATATAAATTAAAAAATGATTTTCAAGATTTAATATAATATTACATATTAAATATTTTAATGCAATTATAAAAGTAGATCAATGCATTTGTTATAAAGGCTGTTAGGTTAAAACATATCCAGTATAACAGGAACTTAAAGGGGTGATGAATTGAGGAATCAACTTTCCCTTGAGCTTTTGATATATAAAAGGTCATGGTAATATAAGAATATCCTCTAAGTTTCAGAGCTGAAAACTTCCTTGTTAGTCAAAGAAAAGCTTAGAATCCACCAGGCCCAGAAAAAGGTCCTGTGCTTCATTCTGACGTCATTGTGCTACGAAACGCACACCTCCACAGAACGTTTAATCTTACGTCATTGCGCTATTCCTGGTTGTGGAAGAACACAGTCACATTATAAGCTTCCTTCTGATCCTAATATTAGGAATGAGTGGTTGAACTTTATTTTTAATGAAGTTCTAGCTCACGTGGGGAAGACATATTAACATCAGTTCACTGAGGGATCGTTTGTAAACAAATCTCCGGTCAATGCTGGATTTGGATCCGACAGGAATGGTGCAACACACCATGTGAGTAAAACGTGTTTTTATATGTAATAGTATTGCATTGTTATAGATCGTTTTGCTTATGTGTACGTGTCTAACAGAGCATACCTTTAGCCCTCTGGACTCACACATACGGGCCAGGGCTCGCAAAGACTCTCATGACTCTCATTATATTCCGTTCTTGTTCTGCTATTCTCTCTCTCTCTCTCTCTCTCTCTCTCTCTCTCTCTCTCTCTCTCTCTCTCTCTCTCTCTCTCTCTCTCTCTCTCTTTTTCTCTCAAGTTGACATCGGAAGGGCGGCGCGCGTGCTATTTGCGCTTATATCTAAGATTATGTCTAATCTTGCGGGCTATGTGTAATATAAAAGTAATAGTCCAATCAATCGCGGGTCGATGAGAAATAAAATATTGTGTTTGTGTGATGAAGACGTTTACGAGCCCTGTGGTTGAAAGACTCATTCTGGTTGCCGCTTCTCCCTCAATCTCTCCTCTCCCTCATGTGAACTGAACTGACAGGGGAGCTGAAGCTCATTAAATATGCAAATCTTATCCACTCCTAGCCATGGTCATTTACTTCCAAGTCTCCAGCCCATCAAAACCCAGCGTAGGAGATAGCTTTAAAACCAGTGTAGAAAATAGCCTATTACTTATTAGTTAAGATGTTTTTGAATGTAAAAACCACACAAACGTCATTAGTTGATTTCAGACAACAGTATAAACAAATTAAAAATCCAGTTCATGACACCTTTAAGTATCTTAAATTACTGCACAAAGCAAATTATAGGCTTACCAATAAAAAAAATTAGAGCTTAAAAAATGCTTTAACAAATCTGAATCTGCCCGCCCATTTTTGTTGTTGCTCAAAAAGATCCCGGTTCAGTGGCAGAGACGGTCGGTTTGGGATGTCGCTTTTACATGGCTGACTTATTCTCGGTAAGTTCTGACCTTTCTATTTTAGATTTGTGATAACGATGTACTTCGTTTTGATGGTTTGATTATTGCATAGACGTTACGGTTTAAAATTGACTAAAAGTGAGTTTTAATCACAATAACGGTAGCTAAAGCTAAAGCATTATCCACTTCTATAAAGTTGAGACTGGTGTTTGGTCAAAGATAGAGGGGATTAAATGTAGTTAGCCACGTTCTTGTCGAAAAAGTCACCCTGTCTGGTTAACTTCAAAATAATTTAATGTTAGCTGGCCGTGATTAAGTGCTGGCTGCCTGTGTGCGTGTCCTCTAGCTAATGTTAGCATTTTTTAAAAGTGTCTAAGTTAGTTGTTTTTATATCCACTGAAAATTTCACAGCAATTATTACATCAAAGCATAAGTTAGTTTGCACTCTGCACTAAAGAAGGAAAGTTTGGATGGCAGGTGAACTCTGACACCAAATAAGCATTGATGTATTACGTTAGCAACAAGTGCATGAATGTCAGCAATTCTATTTTAGTGAGCTAACGACATGAAGGTCCGGTCACCTTTTTAATGAAAATAAAATGTAATGTTATAAATGTAAATCTATTTCTTAAATGGAATTGTGTTCTTTCTTTCTTACAAACTGTATGCAGGAGGACAGTCGCAGTGTTGCTGCTGAACATATCCTTAAGATGGTCGTCCATGGAGCTGATCGAGAGGATCCAGTCGATGAATGAGCATTAAGGAAAAGTGACCATTCTGTTTCAGCTTGACTATGCATGTGCTCGTCATTAAAGGGTTAAGTTAGTTCAGTTCAGTCAAAAATAAAATGTCTGTCATTAACTCCTCTCCCTAATGTCGCTCCACACCCGTAAGACCTCCGTTCATCTTAACACACAGTTTAAGATATTTTATATTTAGTCCGAGAGCGTATGCAAGTGTATGCACACTATACTGTCCATGTCCAGAAAGGGAATAAAAACATCATCAAAGTAGTCAATATGAGACATCAGTGGGTTAATTAGAGTCTCTTGAAGCATCCAAAATACATTTGGGTCCAAAAATAACAAAAACTACGACTTTATTCAGCATTGGCTTCTCTTCACCGTTTGAATCTTTATTTGAGGATTGAACACAAACACAGAAGAGAAGACAATGCTGAATAAAGTCGTAGTTTTTGTTATTTTTGGACTCAAATGTGATACATTTCATATTTGGCTGAACTAACCCTTTAATGTTAGTTATGCCACTGTTGGCTGCTGATGTTTAGTTGAACCATACATGGTTAATTCTACAGTTATTGTAAATTATAATGAATGTACCTTAACTACTTAATCAGTTGATGTGAACATTACTGATTTAATGGTTAATTGTAAATTTTGACATAATAAACTGTTCAACTTTATTGTATTTATGTGTGATTTGTGATAAATGTATTTGATGCAGAGAACATTATTACATTTATTTGGTTTAAAATAGCAACATTTACATAATAATAGTGAGTAATATAAATTAATTCAACTAAGTAATTCAAAATGTCAAATGGACAAACATTATAAAATCTACTTAATTACTTCATAAGAGTAAATAATACAGATTTATAAAAAATTTCACAATAGTTATGCTCCTTTTAAAATTAAATTTACTTGATTACTTTTAATAAATACAACATGCTAAGTTAAATATAATTAAGTAACATTTACTTAATGTCTTTGCAAATGTTACATTTATAGTTAAGTACATTTTACTTGATATTGGCAAGTAAGTTGTACTTGATATCGCAGCAGTAAATTTTACTTAGAAAAACTGAGTGCAAATTGTTACAAAGATTTTATCAAGTAAATCTTACAAGTTGTTTTTATCAGTGAATTTGGTCATCGTGAACCTTAACCGTCTTACCTTTATGTCTAAAATACAGGCATTTCATTACCTTTGTTCTTGGTCTCCTAATAGAATTCTTGTTTATTTGTTGAGGCAATTTGATGCTGTTATTACAGACTATTAGGAAGAGGCCATTTAATTAGCTATTAGAATGCTCTGTGGGCGATGTTCCCTTACCCACTCTCTGATGGACGCAGCTGTTCACAACGCCTTGTTCATATCAACAATTTTGTCTTATTTAAACAGTGCTGTTTACATGTGGCTGGACACTGAGAGACCATGGATGTGGACACAACCAAATATGAACAGATGTGAAAACAAGGGGGGTAGGGGGCTGCATTAAATTTTAATTAAGGAAAGAAACCTGTACGTGGGGGTGAACGTTCCTCAAAAATTAGGCCCTTGAAAAAATTTGGAGAATTATCTCTTTATATATATATATATATATATATATACACACACTGTTTTTTTGTTGGTTTAACTTAAAAAAGTAAGTAACCTGGTTGCCTTAAAATTGTGAGTTTATTGAAATTAAAACTTTGAATTGATACAATGAAGGAAATTTGTTTAATAAATAGAAACTCAAAATATTATTGTATCTGAACCACATAAAAAAATTGATAAATCATGAAAATAGCACAATTTGGCATGTTTTACTGCGTCATCAGAAATAAAACACACACAATTACCCAATATGATTACAAAATCTTTTAATAATATTTTAATAAAGGTTGTCGAATCTGTTAATCTGTTGTCGAAAATGTTCATTGTATTAACTAAAAAAATTTATTTCAATGAACTCAAAATTTTAAGGCAACCAGGTAACTTTTTTTCTAAATATTTTTTTACAGTGTATATATATATATATATATATATATATATATATATATATATATATATATATATATATATATATATATATATATATATATACACACACACACACACACACACACACACATATACAGTGCCTTGCGAAAGTATTCGGCCCCCTTGAACTTTGCGACCTTTTGCCACATTTCAGGCTTCAAACATAAGGATATAAAACTGTAATTTTTTGTGAAGAATCAACAACAAGTAGGACACAATCATGAAGTGGAACGAAATTTATTGGATATTTCAAACTTTTTTAACAAATCAAAACTGAAAACTTGGGCGTGCAAAATGATTCGGCCCCCTTAAATTAATACTCTGTAGCGCCACCTTTTGCTGTGATTGCAGCTGTAAGTCACTTGGGGTGTGTCTCTATCAGTTTTGCACATCGAGAGACTGACATTTTTGCCCATTCCTCCTTGAAGAACAGCTTGAGCTCAGTGAGGTTGGATGGAGAGCGTTTGTGAACAGCAGTTTTCAGTTCTTTCCACAGATTCTCAATTGGATTCAGGTCTGGACTTTGACTTGGCCATTCTAACACCTGGATATGGTTATTATTGAACCATTCCATTGTAGATTTGGCTTTATGTTTTGGATCAATGTCTTGTTGGAAGACAAATCTCCGTCCCAGTCTCGGGTCTTTTGCAGACTTTATCAGGTTTTCTTCCAGAATGGTCCTGTATTTGGCTCCATCCATCTTCCCTGTCCTTGCTGAAAAAAAAAAACAGGCCCAAACCATGATGCTGCCACCACCATGTTTGACACTGGGGATGGTGTGTTCAGGGTGATGAGCTGTGTTGCTTTTACGCCAGACATAACGTTTTGCATTGTTGCCAAAAAGTTCAATTTTGGTTTCATCTGACCAGAGCACCTTCTTCCACATGTTTGGTGTGTCTCCCAGGTTGCTTGTGGCAAACTTTAAACAACACTTTTTATGGATATTTTTAAGAAATGGCTTTCTTCTTGCCACTCTTCCATAAAGGCCAGATTTGATCAGTATACGACTGATTGTTGTCCTATGGACAGAGTCTCCCACCTCAGCTGTAGATCTCTGCAGTTCCTCCAGAGTGATCATGGGCCTCTTGGCTGCATCTCTGATCAGTCTTCTCCTTGTATAAGCTGAAAGTTAGAGGGACGGTCAGGTCTTGGTAGATTTGCAGTGGTCTTATACTCCTTCCATTTCAATATTATTGCTTGCACAGTGCTCCTTGGGATGTTTAAAGCTTTAGGAAATCTTTTTGTATCCAAATCCGGCTTTAAACTTCTCCACACCAGTATCTCGGACCTGCCTGGTGTGTTCCTTGTTCTTCATGATGCTCTCTGCGCTTTGAACGGACCTCTGAGACGATCACAGTGCAGGTGCATTTATACTGAGACGTGATTACACACAGGTGGATTCTCTTTATCATCATTAGTCATTTAGGTCAACATTGGATCATTCAGAGATCCTCACTGAGCTTCTGGAGAGAGTTTGCTGCACTGAAAGTAAGGGGGCAGAATAATTTTGCATGCCCAATTTTTAAGTTTTTGATTTGTTAAAAAAGTTTGAAATATCCAATAAATTTCGTTCCACTTCATGATTGTGTCCCACTTGTTGTTGATTCTTCACAAAAAAATTGTTTTATATCTTTATGTTTGAAGCCTGAAATGTGGCAAAAGGTCGCAAAGGGGGCCGAATACTTTCGCAAGGCACTGTATATATACACTCACCCATAGGATTATTAGGAACACCATACTAATATGGTGTTTAAAAAACTCCTTTGGTAAACAAATTCTGCACTATTTTGGAAAGATAGACATGAAGCATCAGGTTAGGAATGTGGAAACACCTGTATCCAAAAAGATGAAAACGTATGATATAAAAAGAAACAAAAACACAAACAAGCATTTTGTGGGAATGCTTGTAAATCATACAGACCCAGAGAACAATCGTATTGCCAAGAAGAGTCTTTCAGTGCGCAGGTTTTAATGTTATTATTATTGTTGTTATTTTAAAATACAATGAAGGTCAATTGGGTCAAAAGTTATTTTGGACCCCATTGATTTTCATAATGTAAAAAAAAAAAATCATACAGCTTTGTAAGGACATTCTGTTATCATGTACTTACTTTTATTTTGGGATAAATTATCCTTATCAGCATCCCTAACGCATTACTTTTTAAAAGAATGACCAAGGCGGCTCTTATTTGTGAATTTTATTTTTACATTTCTCCTGGCTCTCATGCCACAAACAGCAGATGGACGGAAACACTGTGCTGTTTTTTACATACTGTAGATCTTATGCTCAATCTGTCACAGGCACAAGCAGGTTTTTCTTCTCTGGCGCTGGCCGTGGGACTGGAAATGACGAGAGACTTATGACATGACATCATGTGATGCATGACAGTAATTGAACTTGAAGGTTGTTGATCCGACTCCTGCGTGATTACCTCAGCACGTCAAAAAACGGTCAGTCCTCAGAAAACAGCATGAGCACCTGAGACAGTTAGTGATGACTTTTATATCTACTGTCAGGCACATTGTACTGATTTGATTTGTCATGTCAGAAAACCATGCTGTTCACACTTTAGTTTAGGCTCCAATTCTCACTTTTAAACATTATCTAGGACTTTTGCCTCAATAAATGCTTGCTAAAGGGTTAGTTCACCCCCAAATTTAATTGATGTCATTAATGACTCACCCTTATGTCGTCCAACACCCGTAAGACCTCCAACATCCTTAATCATACCTAATGCCCATTAAAGGGTTAGTTCACCCAAAAATGAAATTGATGTCATTAATGACTCACCCTAATGTCGTTCAACGAAACGCAACGGAACACAGTTTAAGATATTTTATATTTATTCCGAGAGATTCTGTCTCTCTATTGAAAACGTATGCACAGTATACCGTCCCCTTCCAGAAGGACCAGAAAGGAAATAAAAACATCATCAAAGTAGTCCATATGTGACATCTCTGGGTTAGTTAGAATCTCTTGAAGCATCGAAAATACATTTTGGTCTCAAAATAACAAAAACTATGACTTTATTCAGCATTGTCTTCTCTTCCGGGTTTGTTTTCAGTCCTCAAACAAAGATTCGAATGGTTATGAATCATATCGAATCATATTGAATCAGTATAGATTCATGATTCAGACCGAGTGTCAAACTGCCAAACTACTGAAATCACGTGACACTGGTGCTGCGTTACAGTTCGTTTTTATCATGCCCTTCACTCAAAAACTCTCCTCCGTCTCGTTCACTCGGATGTGCGTCATTGCCTACGTTGCATGAGTGCCCACTACTGGGGGAAACTTTGCAATGGACTGAACTGGAACGCCCTAAGCCCTTGATCACTTCGAATCCACTATGGAGTTGATTTATTATGTATTTTTTTCCTTTACAAAATTCTTTAATGCAGCATTCTATATGTATATGGATGTGTTTGGGTTCTTTTAAATGTTTTTTAAAATATCATAGAGTTGTTTGTGGTGGGGTAAATTAAACGCGATATGCGGTGACGTCACAATCGCGTTGCATTGTGGTATATGAAGCTGCCTGAAGTGTACATATGAAGAAGACTCGTTCACTCGGTCAAAATCGAGGGAGCAAGGGTCTGTCCATATAAACTTCCCTTGTCCACTTCACGAAGTGGAACGCACTTCAAAATGGCGGCGGGGATTCCCCCAAGGGGAAGTGCTTAGGGAAGTTTGCAAGTCCGTGTTTTAAAGTGGAGTGGAACGCAGCACGGCTATCTCAATCAAGAATCAATACGCTGATTCAATATGATTCATAACCGTTTGAATCTTTGTTTGAGGTTTGGAAACAAACCCGGAAGAATAGACCATGCTGAATAAAGTCTACTAATGAAGTATTTTTTGTTATTTTGAGACCAAAAAGAGATTCTAACTGACCCAGAGATGTCCCATATGGACTACTTTGATGATGTTTTTATTTCCTTTCTGGTCCTTCTGGAAGGGGACGGTATACTGTGCATACGTTTTCAATGGAGAGGCAGAATCTTAAAGCTACACTGTGTGATATTTTCCCCCATCTAGTGGTGAAAAGGTATATGACCAGCCAGTGAATAATAGTTTCTGTTCCTCTCAATTTCGATTTCGTTTCAACTCCTACGGTGGCCGATTTAGTCATGGCTTCCAGTTCGACCTCTTCGGTGAGTGTTGCTTCAACTGATGAGGTTACTTTTGCAAACTATTATAATTTGCAGTTATTTAATTTACCAAATGATCTATGATCAAATTAATCTATGTAAAATGAATAATAGTTTTACGTTTTCGTTATTTTTTACCATTTCATTGCTAACATCAGCTATCAGGTTCCCAGACGAATGCAAGCTAATCTTAGTAAAGTAACTTTTATCAGTGCTATCGTTATTCTGTATATTGTACGACATCACTAGCGTAAGGCAAACAAATTATAATGCAATTAAAATATTAATCTCATGTTATCCGTCATAGAACATGGATTTATGTTATAAGGTAAACAATACTTTTTCATCATTGACGCGAGGAAAACTATCCTAGACGTCGTTCTAGTGTTATGCACAGCACACCATGATATAATTAGCCAAGCAACAATAAACCTTCCAATGTACACACATAGGCTGAATTAATATTACCTGTCGAGAAGAAAGCAGGCAACGTCGGCGTTCTTTTTAAAATCGTTGCTCCTCATGAGCTCTTTCCATCTTGGAAAGGCCACTCCAATATTTACTTTTGTCTTGTTGATTTGCCTGTTGCGTTGCCGTCTTAATTCTCTTTTCCGCTTCCTTTGCGACTCTGGAACACATCCCGCAATATTACTAGGTCCCCGACCCGGGTCGAATTCGGTAATCAGTTCCGGGACGTGGTTGCTTTCAAACAGACGTGCAGTGTGAAAGGGGCTTAAGAGTGATCCTCCATCATCATATAGCAGCCTCAAACAATCCCCCTCTTCACATTCGACACAGTGCCATCGAGTGTAAAAACGCGAAAAGTGAAGCTTGAATTTACGGGTATGTCCCTCTTTGGCAAATGTACTTAAAAGATGGAGGAGCAACATGGCGACCGCCATTTGAACCCTTACCCTCTATGTATTTTCAATGGTATATTATAAAATTACGAGAACACATTATTACTTGAAAGAAGTAAATATACATTAATGAGCACATATATTTTTGAAAGAACTAAGTGATTTTAGCTAAGAATAAACTAAAAAAGTTACACAGTGTAGCTTTAAACTGTGTTCCGTTGTGTTTCGTTGAACGACATTAGGGTGAGTCATTAATGACATCAATTTCATTTTTGGGTGAACTAACCCTTTAATGGCATCATGGAGTGGAATCATATTAGGTATGATTAAGGATGCAGAATATGATCATGAATGAAGATGTGATTTGTAAGTGCTAATAAATGTCCTGGTAATATGCATGCTAATGAGCAACTAATAGTGAGAATTAGACCCTGAACTAAAGTGTTACCAAACATTTAATAATCAACATGTTTAAATATTTTAGGGAAGATTAAAAAGTAACAAGCAATATCTGAAGTATCAAAATGATCCCCTTAAATAGGGAACTCCTCTACCTGTTATGTTGGGGTTAAAAGCAAGAAGAGTAGAGATTAGATCTAATTGCCAGCAGGACTTTATTTCCCGAAACACAGAGCTGGTGGAGAAGATCAGGGTGGAGCCTGAGGGATGGAAGCGCAGGGCCTGTCCGAAAACCCACACTTGCGGTCTTGGTCACTTGAGAGTGCTCGCACGCAATCAGGGAGTAAGTGCGCAAAACCATCCCAGGTCTCAAAAATGCCAAAGCCCAGTGCCCTTAAAGGGATAGTTCACCCAAAGATTAAAATTAGCCCATGATTTGCTCACCCTCAAGCAATAGGAGTATAAGACATTCTTATTTCAGACGAATACTTGTTGACTCACTTCCTTTTCAGGCAATGACTTAAAAAAGGCAGCATATGTGCATGAAGTTACCTCAGGAAACAGCGCAAACAGTTAAATGATCTATAGCACAATAAAGCAAGCTTTGGTGAGAGCTAAACAAATGTTTAACTGCTGCAATATTCATTTCTGATCGCACGTGAAGGCAGCCTCAGTCTCAGGGTTTTTTTGTATTGTTTTTTTAGTCAGTGGTCATGAAAACGATTTGAGTACCAACATTATTTTGTGTTCTGCAGAAGGTAGAATGTCAAACAGGTTTGAAATAACATGAGAATGCAAAGGATGACAGAATTTTCATTTTTGGGTGAACAATTTTTAAGCCAACAAAATGATATTTTTACATTTGATGAAGAATAGTTTAAGTGTGAAATGCACAAAAATGTATGACAGAGAATCAAAATAATTTAGGAGGTGAATTGAACCTCTGGTTAATCTTCAATTTTTTAATGGCTACTCGATCAGTTTTCATGATTTTTAATTGTAGGCAATTCAGGCCTGCAGTCAAACCAAAATGTATTCCGACACCTTACACATTTTCTCACATTATCACAGTTTATTCGCTATAGTTTAGAAAACAGTAATAAGATATGACAATAACTCAGAGTTTAAATGTATAAGAACAAATTAATCTTGATAATGTCAGATAATTTTGATAGAAAGAGATGTAATGTATTACAATCAACCAATCAGCTGTGATATTTAATAGATAATTTTCTATTAATAGATAATAGATAAAAATGTAGATAATGCCAATTTAGGTCAACCAAGCTTAATTTTGTTGCATTAGCAATTAGAGAAAGAAAAAAAAACCTCTTCAGCAAAACATAGTGAGGTCAAAGTGTTTGAATAATTTTGGTCTCAAATTTGTATACATTTTACTGGTAGTCACTGTATGAAGAATGTTTAATATGTCACATTTTACTTTATTTTGCTATCCTCACTTCCATAAATGAACTATAGTGTCCTGCACCCACTAGTAAAAAATATAAAGAAATGCTGCTGCTGTCAGAATACATTTTTGGTTTGAATGTACAGATTTACACACACACACACACACACACACACAGACACGTTCCCCTCTTCTCATAAGGTTCACCTTCTTTCTCTTTTCAAAAATGGACATTCAGCTGTCAGGTAGATAAATATTTGAACAGCTACTTTTCAATGTAATCTTCTCTTCTCTTCTCTTCTCTTCTCTTCTCTTCTCTTCTCTTCTCTTCTCTTCTCTTCTCTTCTCTTCTCTTCTCTCTTCTCTTCTCTTCTCTTCTCTTCTCTTCTCTTCTCTTCTCTTCTCTTCTCTTCTCTGAATATGTCCATTAAGCATTTATCTGCTTACCCCAAGGGCACCCAAACATGTAGGTGTGTTTGTTTCTTCAGTAGAACACAAATGAAGATTTTTAACTCAAACCGTTGCTCATGTAATGCATGTCAATGGGGTTTAATTAGAATTAGTCCCCTTGACCTGCATTATATGAGCAACGGTTGGAGTTAAAAAAATCTTCATCTAACATAAGCAGATAAACATAAAATTTTCATTTTTGGGTGAACTATCCCTTTAAACCAGACAAAACAATATGCGAGGGGTCCCTCTGCATTCCTATACATTTTCTCTTTTCTTTCTCTCTCAGCAGGGAGCGCGTTGGCCCTGCATCGTGTAGGTTAGAATCCTTGCCTGGGCAGGCAGGGCAACCATGTGTGACAGAGGGCCACTCATTAAATAATGTAGAATGGAGAGTTCATCCAAGGCGCTGTCATAGCGTGTTACATAGATGAGTGCTTTGTGTACTATACAGCTTCCATACCACATTCCCCCATGCCTACGGAGCTCCAATTACTTCTAGATTTGTTCAGGAAAAAAGAGGACAGCTAGGCATATGCTACTTTTAACAAAATATCGTCAGTAAAACACTCTCCCACCCCAATTCTCATTACTTTAATGCGAAAAACGAACAGGCCTATATCTTTTTTTAAATTGTAAAATATGTATGTATGAATTAGGGTTGTATATAGGGTTTGTTCATAAAAATTGTATTAGTCATTTTTACTGTAATACAATAAAAAAATCACAATTACAATAATGAGAATCTAATAAGAATCATCATAATGAATAAAGCTCTAAATAAGACCTACTTTTCTTTATATAATATAATTTCTTATGAATTAAATGTAATATAATGCAATATAATATGATGTATAATAAAATGTAAAAGTTGTTATTTAAAAAAATATGTGATTATATGGTTTGACATTTAGTATTTCTGTGACGAGCGAGAGCCGTGATTACAATTTCATTTTATTGGAATGAGAGAGGTTTGATTATTGAAAAGATGGGACTTTTTTTGGGCTTCAAATTTTGGACTGCCATTCACTGTCAATAAAAAGCTTGAAAGAGCCAGGACATTTTTTAATATTGTCTAAAAGAACACTGTCATATATATTTTCATTTTTGGGTGAACTATCCCTTTAAGTCAAATGTATATCTCGGATAAAATGCTAACCATAAAGCAACACTTTAAAAATTCTGCCATAGGTCTCTGTCAAGAGACCTACAGCAACATTAATATTTTTGCAGCTCTTTCTGGCAAATCTCATGTACTTTAACAGGTTTATGCTTTTATATTTCTGTAGAATATAATAATGAATTCATGCGTTAAGAGAAACTGGGTATAAAGTATTTAATGTGCATTGTTAATGTTAACTGAACTTTAAGTGTGTAGATTATGATAAGGGGTACACTGACTGAAATGTTACTGAAAAGCCTTTTTGATGCTTTTGAAATGTCATTCACTAGGATGTGGGCCATTTGCACCAGCTGGAAGTAGTCTTAAAGGAGTTCACCATCTGTGGACAAAAATATACTACGCAAATAAGTGAATACAAACCCCTGTGGCTACATTTTGTGCATATAGTTCAAATTTAATTATTTGACAGATTATTTTTTTATCCAAATCAATTTACAATCTAGGCTATATGTTTTATCATTTTATGCATTCCATGGGAATCGAGCCTATAATCATTATATTGCTAACATGCATTCTCAGCATTGCCACAAGGGGTGTTATAGCGTGAATTAATGTAAATTAGGCTGTGTTTACACTTATATTCACATCTGACACAGATCAGAATTTGTTGCACACGTATAAACGCAAACAAAAGTAGAAATAGGTTAGAGATCAGTTCTGAGCCTCTTCTAAATGTGGTTTTAAATCAGGTACAGTCCACCCAGAAAGTATTCACAGCGCTTCACCTTTTCCACATTTTGTTGTTACAGCCTTTTTCCAAAATGCATTAAATTAATTATTTTACTCAAATTTCTGCAAACAATACCCCATAATGGCAATGTAAAAGAAGGTGTAAAGGTCCCAATAAGCACAGTGGCCTCCATAATCCATAAATGGAAGAAGTTTGGAACCACCGGGACTCTTCCTAGAGCCCGCCGCCCAGCCAAACTGAGCGATCAGAGAAGGGTGTAAGTCAGGGAGATGACCATCTCTGCAGCACTCCACCAATCAGGCCTATATTGAGTTGCCAGACAGAAGCTACTTCTCAGTAAAAGGCCACCTGGAGTTTGCCAAAGGTACCTGAAGGACTTTCAGACCATGAGAAACAAATTTCTCTGGTCTGATGAAATAATTTTTTTTACTCTTTGGCCTGAATGGCAAGTGTCATTTCTGGAGGAAACCAGGCACCGCTCACCACCTAGCCAATACCATCCTGAAAGTGAAGCATAGTGGTGGCAGCATCATGCTGTGGGGATGTTTTTCAGCGGCAAGAACTGGGAGACTAGTCAGGATCGAGGGAAAGATAAATGCAGCAATGTACAGAGACATCCTTGATGAAAACCTGCTTCATTGCACTCTGGACCGATCAGACTGTACAGGGAGTAACCAGGTGTTCGGATGGATCAAATATATGAGATAATGAATCGGGTTTGATGTTCTTGGAACCCAGGCGGTACGAGAGAGTAAAGTCAAAACGTCCGGAAAAAAAAGTGCCCACGGAGCCTGCCTGGAGTTGAGTCTTTTGGCAGATCTAATATATTCAAGGTTCTTACGATCGGTCCAGACGATAAAAGGTACCCCCGACCCCTCTAACCAATGGCGCCACTTCTCTAACGCTAACTTGACAGCCAACAACTCTCTGTTACCAATGTCATAGTTATGTTCGGCGGGTGATAAATGATGGGAGAAAAACGTACAAGGGTGCATCTTGTTGTCTGAAGAAGCGTGCTGGGAGAGAACTGCACCTACCCCCACCTCTGAAGCGTCGACCTCCACCACGAACTGACGTGTGGTATCAGTGGCGACTAAGATGGAAGCGGAAACAAAGCGACCTTTGAGGTTGGAAAATACAGCCTCAGCTGTATTCAACCACCTGAACCTCGTTCTGGGGGAGGTCAAGGCAGTCAGAGGTGTGGCTAGTTGGCTGAAGTTGCGGAAAAAAAACGCAGATAGAAGTTGGCAAAATCCAGAAAATGCTGTAGGGCCTTACAGGAATCTGGACTTGGCCAATCTATCACAGCCTTAACTTTGTCAGGGTCCATGCGCACTCCCTCAGAAGAGACGATGTAAACTAGGAAGGAAAATCGCATTTCTTCGCCTTGACAAAAAGGCCATTCTGTAGCAGCCCCTGAAGCACTCATCTGGCATGTTGAACGTGTTCCTGGAGAGACAAAGAAAAAATCAATATGTCATCCAGGTAAACATATATGAACTGGTCAACAATGTCTCTCAACACGTCATTGACGAGTGCCTGAAAAACCGCTGCAGAGTTAGAAAGGCCGAAAGGCATAACCAAGTATTCAAAATGCCCCCTGTTAAACGCGGTTTTCCATTCATCCCCCTTCCTTATGCGAACCAAATGATAGGCATTACGTAAATCCAAGGATACGTATTCTTTACCGTGATGTTGTTCAGCTCTCTGTAATCAATACAAGGTCGCAGATAACCATCCCTCTTGCCCACAAAAAAGAACCCCGTCCCCGCTGGAGAAGAGGAAGGTTGGATGAATCCGGCCGCTAGAGAATCAGAAATATACAGTATTGTTCAAAATAATAGCAGTACAATGTGACTAACCAGAATAATCAAGGTTTTTCGTATATTTTTTTATTGCTACGTGGCAAACAAGTTACCAGTAGGTTCAGTAGATTCTCAGAAAACAAATGAGACCCAGCATTCATGATATGCACGCTCTTAAGGCTGTGCAATTGGGCAATTAGTTGAATTAGTTGAAAGGGGTGTGTTCAAAAAAATAGCAGTGTGGCATTCAATCACTGAGGTCATCAATTTTGTGAAGAAACAGGTGTGAATCAGGTGGCCCCTATTTAAGGATGAAGCCAACACTTGTTGAACATGCATTTGAAAGCTGAGGAAAATGGGTCGTTCAAGACATTGTTCAGAAGAACAGCGTACTTTGATTAAAAAGTTGATTAGAGCGGGGAAAACCTATAAAGAGGTGCAACAAAATGATAGGCTGTTCAGCTAAAATGATCTCCAATGCCTTAAAATGGAGAGCAAAACCAGAGAGACGTGGAAGAAAACGGAAGACAACCATCAAAATGGATAGAAGAATAACCAGAATGGCAAAGGCTCAGCCAATGATCACCTCCAGGATGATCAAAGACAGTCTGGAGTTACCTGTAAGTACTGTGACAGTTAGAAGACGTCTGTGTGAAGCTAATCTATTTTCAAGAATCCCCCGCAAAGTCCCTCTGTTAAAAAAAAGGCATGTGCAGAAGAGGTTACAATTTGCCAAAGAACACATCAACTGGCCTAAAGAGAAATGGAGGAACATTTTGTGGACTGATGAGAGTAAAATTGTTCTTTTTGGGTCCAAGGGCCACAGGCAGTTTGTGAGACGACCCCAAAACTCTGAATTCAAGCCACAGTACACAGTGAAGACAGTGAAGCATGGAGGTGCAAGCATCATGATATGGGCATGTTTCTCCTACTATGGTGTTGGGCCTATTTATCGCATACCAGGGATCATGGATCAGTTTGCATATGTTAAAATACTTGAAGAGGTCATGTTGCCCTATGCTGAAGAGGACATGCCCTTGAAATGGTTGTTTCAACAAGACAATGACCCAAAACACACTAGTAAACGGGCAAAGTCTTGGTTCCAAACCAACAAAATTAATGTTATGGAGTGGCCAGCCCAATCTCCAGACCTTAATCCAATTGAGAACTTGTGGGGTGATATCAAAAATGCTGTTTCTGAAGCAAAACCAAGAAATGTGAATGAATTGTGGAATGTTGTTAAAGAATCATGGAGTGGAATAACAGCTGAGAGGTGCCACAAGTTGGTTGACTCCATGCCACACAGATGTCAAGCAGTTTTAAAAAACTGTGGTCATACAACTAAATATTAGTTTAGTGATTCACAGGATTGCTAAATCCCAGAAGAAAAAAAAATGTTTGTACAAAATAGTTTTGAGTTTGTACAGTCAAAGGTAGACACTGCTATTTTTTTGAACACACCCCTTTCAACTAATTGCCCAAATTGCACAGCCTTAAGAGCGTGCATATCATGAATGCTGGGTCTTGTTTGTTTTCTGACAATCTACTGAACCTACTGGTAACTTGTTTGCCACGTAGCAATAAAAAATATACTAAAAACCTTGATTATTCTGGTTAGTCACATTGTACTGCTATTATTTTGAACAATACTGTATTTCTCCATGGCCTTCCTCTCAGGAACGGAAAAGGAGTAAAGTTTGCCCTTAGGCGGAGATTAACCTGGCACTAGGTCTATAGCACAGTCATAGGGACAATGCGGAGGAAGAGAAGCAGCTCAAGACTTACTGAACAATTCCTTCAGGTCCAGATACTCCGCAGGCATTTTGACAAATCCGTCGCCTTCTCCTGAAACACAGAAACAGAGACAGAAGAACAAGCAGAGACAAGACAAGACCCGTGGCAGGACTCGCTCCACATGGACACCGAGTTGGAGCCCCAGTCCACACGGGGATTGTGTTTTACGAGCCAGGGGTGCCCCAACACAATAGGTGTGACAGGTGAGTGCATGAGGAGGAAGGAGATGGTCTCAGTATGATTGCCAGAGGTGATGAGGGTTATGGGTCCATTGGATAGGGAGATGTTGGAAAGTGGTTGTCCGTTGAGTGCACTGACCAAGATCTGGTGAGGAAGAGATGAGATGAGAAGGTGTAACTAGTGTGCCAGGTAAATATCCATAAAGTTCCCCTCGGCCCCAGAATCCACGAGTGCATGTGCGGTGTGAGTCCTGTTGTTCCCCCATCTCAGTCTTACCGGAAGGAGAGTGGATGGTGAGGGCTTCCCGGCGGAGATCCCAACCAATAGTAGCCTCAGCTTTACTATCGGGCTTGATCCCGGGCCAGCACAGTAAAGGCAAAGTCCTTGGGACCTCCGCCTCTCTCTCTCACCTCCCTACCTGCATGGGCTCGTGATCCATGGGACCGACCGTGCTCTACTCCATACTGCCCCAACCTCTAGCACAACCTCTACGGTTGTGGCCCGTTGGAATTAGTTGGCCCAGCTGGTTGATATGGGTATCCACCTGCAGCACAAGATCGATAAGCCCATTGAGTTGAGGAGGCAATTCCAACATATACATTTATTTTTAAACATGTCGGCCAGCCCATGCAGGAATATATCTCACTGTGCCTCCGTGTTCCATTTGCACTCAGCGGCCAGAATGCGAAATTCGATCGAGTAGTCGGCCACTGAGGAGCTTCCCTGTTTCAGGTCGGCGAGTCTTCTGGCCGCTTCGTTGCCCTCTACCTTCCAGTCAAACACTCTATTCATCTCGGCGGCTAGTGCATGGAATGAGGTACAGCATGGTTCTTGGTTCTCCCACACCGCCGTTCCCCACAGAGCTGCTTTCCTCTTCAGTAAAGTCTGAATAAATGCCACCTTGGCCTCTTCAGTCTCGAACGTCATGGGCTATAGCGAAATATTCATAGAACATTAAGTGAGAAACGCTCTACAAAAATCTGGCTCACCAGCATAACTCTCTGGAACAGTTAGGCGTGGCTCAGGGCGATGACTTCTTTCGAGTGCGACAGGGGAAACGGCCGGTGTTGGCAACACAGTGGGAGCGCTCAGGAGTTGTATCTGCTGGGTGAGCCCGGACACCTGCGTCACAAGCGCTTGGACAGCGTGTCCGGTGGAAGAGATGCTCTCCTGCTGCTGATCCATCCTGGCAATGCTATGCTCCACAAAATCTTTGAACGATGTTGCACTTGCTGCTTCCATAGTTGGTAAGCTCGTTCTGTAACGGTAAACAGGACGGAAGCAAATGCAATGCAAAAGGTAATGTTTATTGAACAGATACTCAAGAGTAATGAAAGATTGTTGCACAATGCTTCTGCACAAAGGCAGTAGAGCAGGAATATAGCCAGCAGGAGAGCATGACGCAGGGACTGAGATGGGAATCCTGAAGACAGCGTGATGGTGAAGGTGAGTCCGTGGTGAGATCGACGAGTGAAGAGTCCAGAGTCCAGTACACAGGAAACACGAGGAACAAGAAACAGGAATGCAACACGGGAGACTCAAACAACAATCTGACAACATGGAGAGGGAGAGAAGGCATTAAGTAGGCTGGTAATGATGAAGTGCAGCTGCTGCTCATCAGGATAATGAGCGGCCATGCCCGCTAGAACAAACAATGTAACGAGACACACCCACACAACATACATCTACACCACATAATTGAAATTAGAAGGAGACAGCTGATTTACCAACCGTGACAACGTGTGATTTTTGTTTTGTTTAAATGTTTTTAATAAATATGCAAAGATTTCAAACTAATTACTTTTACATTGTCATTATGGGGTATTGCTTGTAGAATTTTGAGAAAAACAATTAATTTAATCCATCCAGTTTTCAGAGTAGGCTAATTGTATACATGTAAACATATATTTACTGTGGTCTGAGAATACTTCATAGGTGTAACTCTCATGCAGAGTTTGAAAATTGCCAGTGTGATATCCTTGGGCTCACTTTTTGGTCATTTTAGCTGAGATTGACAATTCAGAACACTATTACGCATGCCAGGAGAGTAGATGGCAATGTCACTTTGTAAAGAAAGCAAATAGATTGAAAACATAATACCAATGGCGTAACTTTGTTTTAAAAAGTGGGTGGGACAGGAGTGTTTTTACTTTGTAATGTAAATTCAATGCAATTAGCGTTGACGCATCAACAGTGTGTGCTTTAACATGCACGTTCTTAAGCCGATTTTGCCTAATAAGCCGTCAATGAACATAGTCATGTAAACGCGGTAACCCACTTTCTTTTATCGGAGCAATGCCATAAACGGCGTAAGCATAAACCGGTCAGGACAGGTCATTTTTTGCCTCTTACACTGATTTTGCGCGGCATGTAAACGCATTACCTTGCTTTCTATCGGCTTATTGAAGTACGCATGTGTGATGGGTGACAAAAACGCAAATTTAGAGCAGATTTAAATGCATCCACACAGAGCAAACTAGCGTTTTGCATGAAATAAGGACATATATCACAAACGCCGACTCTTTTGAGACCCAGACAGTTGTGAAGATGTGTTCTTATCCCTTGCAGCAGAAGTAGAAGAGGTTCAGTCAAAACGCTGCATAAGTGCATGAGGATATAAGCCGTAAAACTCCCGCTGACACGGTGCACACTTTATTTAACATCACAACTGACGTAACATTTGGAAAACTCAGTCCGATACGGACATTATTATTTTTGACGGCACTACAAGGAAATAACCCGGTTTATTAATAAAGTCACGTAAAAGCGGCTTACTTGCATTGTCAGTTCCCTTTCGAGAGAGGTTCCTCGTATTACGTATGGGAAAAACTCCTTTTCTCAAGAATGTGAAGCAAAACTTTTAATAAAGGTATCTATGTAAAGCGCAGTGAGCTGCACGGCCATAGCCCAGCGCGAGGAGCGCTCTGATTGGCCGGGCCGCGGCAACTGCAGGAACCTATGGTGAGGCGGCTGAGAGGAACGAACCAATGGGGGGCGTTCCAGAAGCCCGCCGAAAAAGGTGCTTATATTTGCATACAGGAGGCTATATAAGACCCTAATTCGCCATAGGTGTCAGATTTTATCTCCTTCAGCGATACCTTCGCTGGTCTCCGGAAGAAGCACCGCCGTTGAAAAGGCACCAGCGGAACCTGCAGCTGAGGACGACGAACTCCCTCTCCACCTTCTCTGCCGTTCCAGCTACGCCATCCGGCGTTATATATCCTTTAAACTGTGTCTATGTTGAGTGTTATATGTGTTTGTGTGTGTGTTGCCGCTGCAACGCCACTTCTAGAGCTTACAGGCTTGTTCTACTCGAGGACTCTCTCGTTCCGCCGCGTCGTTAAGCGCCGCGGAAAGACGGAGCTCTTCTCACTCTCCCTCTGCTCTCGTCCCGTCGCGCTGAATAGCGCAGCGGAAAGAGAGAATGTTAGAGGACATGAGCACACTCAAGCCAAAGCTCTCTTCACTCTGCCGCCGCCGCGGCTCTTCTTCCGCCGCTGCCACAGAGTTGTTCTCACTCTTCTCTCATTCCGTCGCGCTACAGCCACGGACAGAGAATACTAGAGTGAATAGGCGAACTCGAGCCTAAGCTCTCGTCACTATACCGTCGCGCTGAGGAGGCGCCGCGGACAGACGGAGTTTTTCCTCACTCTTCCTCTTCTCTAGTTCAGTCGCGATATCGCCGCGGACAGAGAATACTAGAGTGAACAAACTAAATCGAGCCGAAGCTCTCGCCGTGCTGAAGAAGCGCCGTGGACAGACGGAGTTTTTCCTCGCTCTTCCTCTTCTCTAGTTCAGTCGCGATATCGCCACGGACAGAGAATACTAGAGTGAATAAACTAACTCGAGCCGAAGCTCTCGCCGTGCTAGAAGCGCCGCGGACAGACGGAGTTTTTCCTCGCTCTTCCTCTTCTCTAGTTCAGTCGCGATATCGCCGCGGACAGAGAATACTAGAGTGAATAAACTAACTCGAGCCGAAGCTCTCGCCGTGCTAGAAGCGCCGCGGACAGAGTTTTTCCTCACGCTTCCAATTCTCGTTCTGTCGCTCTATCGCCGCGGACAGAGAATACTAGAGTGAATAAACAAACTCGAGCCGAAGCTCTCGCCGTGCTCATTCTACCGCCGCCGTGCTGAAGCGCTGCGGACAGAGAATACTAGAGTAAGTTAGACGAGCGAGCTCGGGCTGTTGGGTATGTCAAGAACAATGTCGCTGCAGCACGCGCTTACTGCCAAGGAAGTTGTAATGGCTGCCTTGTCATGATAGCGCGCGCCCCTTCCACAGCGATTTGCTGACTAGAGTGCGGCTTACGTCATAGCACGTGCTCACTGTCAGAGCATAAGGGCGTCGGAAAATGGCTGCCAAGCTAAGCCCTTTTTTCACTCTATCACTTCCAGTCCCCTTTATTCAGGCGGCTGGAAAGGTTTTTACACTGTAGACAAAGTGTCCACTACACAGTGTGCACCCCTACATAAGCACTGTTAATTCAGCCTCACAAAATCACAAATAAATCCCGCCGCGGCCGGATTACACCATATAAAGTCAACTAGCCTTATTGCAGTCAACTAGCCTGTGGTCAAACACGCTTGTCTGCATGTGTGCTTTCAGTCTAGACTGGCTCACATACCACCCGCACTTCCTTACATTCTCCCAGTTCCCTTAAGTTAAGTGACTGGAGATGAAATATTGCAGTCAACTAGCCTGTGTTAAACACGCTCGTCTGCACACTAATGCTGTGTGCGTTTACCCCTGTGGATTTGCTCACTGGTTTGCACTGTGGGTATTCTACGTAGGTTGTGCGCCACTGCACATTGTTTACACTACACACAAAAGAGCTTTCTATGTAGGAAATGTGCCCACTTTACAGTCTGCACTCCTGCACCCAAGCACTTTTCACAAAGTTCACTCTCGCACACACAATATAAATGTGAGGCGCGCGCCCACTGCAAAGCCTGCACCGCCAAAACTAACACTATCCCCACAGTGTTACAAGCAGTGTTACAGCACAAGCAACCCGACTAACAGGCCCCTATTACTAAGCGGCCAGCCCCCGAATCTAATTCAACCCCTGGCTTTACGAGCCCAGGCCTGGCAGGCCATTCCTGGTATATAATATTGGGTGTTGAACATATAAAACGAGGTTCTCGCTACAGTTTTGCTCGCAGACCCCGCGATTCAAGCCGTGGTCGAGCCCTCTGTAAGAAGCAGTGTCAGTCACGTGCTTCTCGCTGAGGCATTGAGACTGTTAAAGGAGAGAGCGGCGGAAACAGTACACCCGACGCTAGCGAGTCAGGTTTTTACTGTCGCTAATTCCTCATGCCGAAAATGGGTGGCGGTCTCAGGCCCATTTTCCAGGCATCTGAACAAAGCACTTATGACACGCTCGTTTCAAGGTGCTGACGGTGAAACAAATCCTCGCGCACATTCGCCCCGGGGATTGGGTTTTCTCAATAGATCTGAAAAACGCATACTTCACGTTACGATAACCCCCCACCCCCACTACAGGCCATTCTTGAGATTCGCCTTCGAGGGGCAGGCTTATCAGTACAGTCATTGTCATAGACTCAAGACTCAACGAGCGTCTTACGGCATAAGAACCACCACGTCTTGATAATGTACATAAAATCGCTAGGGCAGCCGAGATCAGACTCTCTTCACTGCATGGCTAAGCATCTCCTTTTATGGGCAGAGCACAATCTGAGCTCCCTAAGGGCGGCTTACGTGCCAGGTATTCTGAATCAGGGTCCGGACATGTTATCCAGAGGACCCATGTCCCCAGGGGGATGGTCCCTTTACCCGCAAACGAGTCAGCTCGCACAGCACACGCTGCCCAATATTTTTTCTGCAAACGCAGGGATGCCCTGGCCCATGTTGGCCCAGACTCCCTCTGTATGTTCCCTCCGATCGCGATCCAGCTGCAAGCCTGTGCTTTTTAATAGCCCCACTTTGGAAGAACCGCACATGGTTCTCCAAACTGTTTCAGCTGTCAGACACAGCCCCATGGCCTATTCTGCCAATGAAAGGGAAGGTCTGGCATCCCAATCCCGAGCTGTGGGCCCTCCACGTATGGCCCATCAACGGTATCCGGGAACCTTTCTGACAAGTTATGAACACTATTTCGGAAGCTAGAGCCCCTGCTATCTGGCAGCTCTGCTTTGAAGTGGTCAGTGGTTTTCTAACCAATGTGCTACGCGAAACATCGACGCACACTCATGCGAACTGGCGGAACTGCTCGCTTTCTCCAAGAGCTAATGGATGCGGGTCGTCCCCCCTCCATACTCGGGGTGTGTGTCTCCGCCATAGCAGCTAGCCACGCTCCGATCGCGGCACATTCACTAGGGAAAAGTGATCTTATTGTGTGTTTTCTTAAAGGGGCCAGGAGATTCAGCCCGCCTTGCCCCTACCTCGGTCCCTATTTGGGACCTCGCCATGGTTTTGGAGGCCGTGAAGGGTTCCCCCTCCTAACCACTTCAGAACACGAGCTTGAAGCACATATCACTCAAAACCGTTTTTCTGCTGGCTGTGGCCTCGGTTAACCGAGTGGGTGGCTTACCTGCACTCTCCGTGAGCCCTTCCTGTCTTGAGTTTGGGTCCAGCAACTTCAAGGTTGTGCTCAAACCGAGGCATGGTTTTATGCTGAAAGTGCTATCAACCCCTTCAGTATGCAGGTCTTTTCACTGCTTAACCCGCGTCTCAGAGAGAATAAGACGCAAACCTATTCTGCCCAGTCAGAGCATTGAGATTGTATCTAGAGCGCTCCGCCCCCTTCAGGCAGTCGGATCAGCTCTTCATTGCTTCTGTGGCCGCACTAAAGTTTGTGCTGTCATGAAACAGTCTCTCACACTGGATAGTGGATGCAGTCCCACTAGCATATAGGTCTAGGACCTAACCTGTCCTACAGGCATTTAAGCCCACTCCTCTAGAGGCATGGCCTCATCTTGGGCTTGGTCGTGTGACATTTCTTTGGAAGATATCTGTGCGGCGGCAGGCTGGGCCTCTCCGTCCACTTTTATCAGATTCTACAAGTTGGAGGTTCCAGCTCTACAAGCAGGGCTTCTCTCCATCTAGGCTCTATCTTGACCCTGGCAAACAGATTGCCTTACGTTTTGGCCTGTACACATTAGTCCTTAAGCACTATTCATTCATCATAAGATCCGACTATGTCCGATCAGCTGTTCAAACGAACCGACTCTTCCGGTTCTTCATTCCCCTTATAAGCCGCCTCTGTCGGTCTATCGGGGGTTTATTAACATGTGCTTTGGGTATACTGGGTCAGTCAGCACACACGGCGCTTTACATTGTGTTCCCATACGTAATACGAGGAACCTCTCTCGAAAGGGAACGTACTCGGTTACTTTCGTAACCTCGGTTCCCTGAGAGAGAGGAACGAGTATTACGTTCCGTGCCGTGTTTATGCTTCTCAGGTATCGCTTCAGTCGATCTTAAAACCTGACACCTATGGCGAATTAGGGTCTTATATAGCCTCCTGTATGCAAATATAAGCACCTTTTTCGGCGGGCTTCTGGAACGCCCCCCATTGGTTCGTTCCTCTCAGCCGCCTCACCATAGGTTCCTGCAGTTGCCGCGGCCCGGCCAATCAGAGCGCTCTTCGCGCTGGGCTATTGCCGTGCAGCTCACTGCGCTTTACATAGATACCTTTATTAAAAGTTTTGCTTCACATTCTCGAGAAAAGGAGTTTTTCCCATACGTAATACTCGTTCCTCTCTCTCAGGGAACCGAGGTTACGAAAGTAACCGAGTACGTTTACTGGTTTGCATGTAAACGGGGAAAACTGATTTATTCAATAAAGCCTAGTTCAGACTGCACGATTTTCAAACTCGTCGGGTCTCTGCTCTATTCACACTGCATGACTATCTGGGGTATCATTCAGTCACTGCTGTGTTCACACTGCACGATGGTTTGACTACAGAGGAGTTCACACTGCATGACTGAACAAGAGGAAGAATCGCCGACAACTCTCTCTCCGGTGCGCAAAACTACGTTTCCCAACTACACGTGCGATGTGCCGAGTAAACAACGCGAGATCACACGTGTGTTAGACCGGAGTTCTCGCGCGAGACTTTGAATTGTTATTTAAAATGATAAACTGCACAACGTTTGCTTCAAACTGTATGTGCGCTGGTTTGTGGAGAAAAAGAAAAAAGATTATGGCGGAAGAAATTGTTGGAGAGACAGGATTGTGTTCTGCAAAGACAGTTTGAGGTAAATAAACAATTTTGTAATGTGCTACTGCTGTGGCTGGATGTGCAAATGTTTGGGCTTTGTTTCTGTTTGATAGAATTGTAAATATATCTATTAAAATACTTATATTCTGCTCTATAACTCCTCTCTGAACGTCCTGCTGCCCTGTATCTCAGTCTTTCATTGGCTGTCGGTCATCGCCGATGTAATTTTCAGTCAGAACGCAGTTCACACAGCAGGAGTTTGAATCGCCGACAGGTCCAGATATTTAGCATGCCAAATATCTCACCGGCGTCGGTGACTCGTTGGCGATTCTCTCTGATCGCGTCTTCGATTATTCACATTGCGTGATTGTCACTCGCTTGCACGAGCACCGATTTGCCTGTGATCTCGGGCATTTGTCGGCGATTTCGGAAAACCTGTCGGCGACTCAAAATCGGGGAAAAATCGGGCAGTGTGAACTAGGCTTAAGCTGATTTTTTTGAGTTATCAGCTTCCTGTTTTGCATGTAAACGCACCCATTGTTTCAACGATTGCTTGTTATTGTTGTGTAGTAAAGTGATCACCAGCAGAACATTTTGAGATTAAACACAGATATCAGATACCAGTCTAAAGTGAATGTATACAGACAGAAAAATACAATTCAAAAAGATCAGATCTGTGCATTAAGACTTGCAGTGTAATCGCAGCTTTAGTGTAAGGCAGGTTAGTTAAAGTTAATTACACTGACCTGTTTACAGCTATGCAGAATAAATAACGTATCATTTTGTGTAAAAGTATAGGCCCATTTGATTAAAGAAGTTGAACTTGAGTTGCTTTTCATTTTGAACAAAATGTAATAAGGCATGAGACAATGATGAACTTAAAGCTTGTTGGTGTTGTTGAGACAAGCATTTACCGATAATGATGATTAATGTTGAGGACGGTTGATCTGCAACTCACACAAAGATCAGGTCTGTAGATAATTATCTATCTGGTCTGTTTTGTTATTGAAAGTACCCTCTCACAAGCCAGCTCATGTCCCTGGGATTCACCTCTGAGGTTTGTTACTGCAGAAGTGACTCAGCGATCAAATCACACCATCTGAACAAAAAAGAAATTTGACTCTTTGAAAGTTGAACTTTGTAGTCTTGACCCTTAAATTAACATTCCACCTTTCCACTTTTTTATATAAAACAATAACTAGGTATTAATTAGGTATAAACCGACCAAATGGCAAAACTGATATCCAACTAAAGCCAGGGAGGCTATCCTATAATCCTAAAACCATTCCAGTGCACTAAAACATGTATTTTATCTTGTAATGTTTTTTACTTCTATAATCTGTAACTATATAGTATACCTTTAGTGTTTTTATATATATTTATATATACAGTACAGGCCAAAAGTTTGGACACATTACTATTTGTAATGTTTTTGAAAGAAGTTTCTTCTGCTTATCAAGCCTGCATTTATTTGATCAAAAATACAAAACCAAATGTAATATTGTGATATATTATTATAATTTAAAATATTTAGTTTTGTATTTATTATACTTTAAATTATAATTTAATTCTGTGATGCAAAGCTGAATTTTCAGGATCGTTCCTCCAGTCTTCAGTGTCACATGATCCTTCAGAAATCATTCTTATATGATGATTCATTATGAGTGTTGGAAACAGTTCTGCTGTTATATATCTCCTTTACTATCATTTTTTAAATCAATTTACACATCCTTCCTCAATAAAATTATTGATTTATTTCAAAAAAAGAAAGAAAAAATGACTGACCCAAAATTACTGACCAGTAGTGTCTATTGCTGTTACAAAAGATTTACATTTTTAAACATTTTTACTTTTTATTCATCAAAGTATTATAAAAAAAGTATCACAGGTTATGACAAATATTAAGCAGCAGAACTGTTTCCAACTTTGAAAATGAATCATCATATGAGAATGATTTCTGAAGGATCATGTGACACTAAAGACTGGAGGAATTATACTGAAAATTCAGCTTTGCATCACAGAAATAAATGATCATTTAAAGTATAATAAATTGAAAACCAATTATTTTAAATTGTAATAATATATCACAATAAAAATAAATAAAAAAAGTGTATTTTTCATCAAATAAATGCAGGCTTGATGAGCAGAAGAAACTTTTTTCAAAAACATTACAAATAGTAATGTGTCCAAACTTTTGACCTCTTAAATTCCCTAAAACTCTGTTATTTTTCAGCCATTTCCTAAAATCATTTAAGTTCTTTTTTTTCCTTCTCATTAATGTACACACAGCACTCCACATTGACAGAAAAACACAGAATTGTTTACATTTTTGCAGATTTATTAAAAAAGAAATGTTTTGGGCAATGTTCTGCTGGGAAACCTTGGGTCCTGCCATGTGGAGGTTACTTTGACACGTACCCCGTACCTAAGCATTGTTGCAGACCATCATGTACATCCTTTAATGGAAACGGTATTCCCTGGCGGTGGTCTCTTTCAGCAGGTAATGCACCCTGTCACAAAGCGTTAGTCATAATGTTATGCCTGATTGGTGTATTTATTTATTTATCTATCTAATTTTATTATAATTAATGCTGATGTGGAGGTGTCACTGCAGGACACTATGTACACATGACTAAACAAACTGAATTGATTATAGTATGTAATAATGAAAATCTCAAAATGTCCTTTTTGTTACGGTCCTGATTTTCAACATTTTCAAGGATTGCCCAATTAGAAGCAAAGAAATGGTGAGTCATTGCCATTAGGTAAAAAAATATATAATTCTGGTTAGCATGACCCAATTAGAACATCCTGCTAATTTCATAATTATTCAGGTGGAGAGAATGTCTCCATTGATGGTCAAAGGTGGACAAAATACAGTCTCTAATATATTTATAATATTATTGTAAATGTTTTACTAGTCACACATTAATTTATTGAGGCCTCTTAAAAGCATGGACTTCTTATACATTTTTGCGTCCAAGTCCACATTTTATATTTCCATGTTCACTTCTTTAACGTCTCAAAACTATAAAATATTAAGGTTAGTGGTCGATCATTTTTTTTTCATTGGCTGCAAAACTTATTACAGTTGACCCCCCTGAAATTTGAAATATGCTATTTGGTTAAATCCTTAATAAAAGCACATTTATTTAACCAAAACCACACGAAAACATAAAAACTGTTGGCTGAAACCTCTAACAATGAATAAACAGGCAGGACAAATCAGCTCAAAAATACACTCAATTAAAACATTTAAAGCTAATCATATTGTTTAATCAAATTAGATATGATTAAGCTAAACAAATATGATCCTTTAATGTTTTCACACAAAACAGACATACAGTGTGTCTAAAATGAGTTGCGTGGTACAGCCTGTGTCATTGATGATTTCTAATTATTCATTATTTGCTCGTTATCAAATGGCTTTTACGCAAGGCAGATTCACTGCAAAAACATCCCCTCTGGAGCAAGCTTGGTTAGTTAGGGGCCTTGCCTATGGCACAATAATGACCGGGGATGAATCTAGGACATTTTGGTCACAAGTAACACATTTCCATTTGTCAACTACTCTTAGAGAAGAACATATTTCACCGTACAAGACTAAAACAAAGCAAATATTATGAAATATGACATTAAAAAGTGAATAAATCACTATTTTTTCCAAACGAGTGATCAGCTAAGCATAGATCCTGGGTCAGACGTAACAACCCAGTGTTTGGGTAGTTTTTGTGTAACCCAGATCCTGGGTCAGACATAACAACCCAGTGTTTGGGTAGTTTTTGTGTAACCCAGATCCTGGGTCAGACGTAACAACCAAGGAGTTGACTTATTTATTGCAGGCTTTTTGCAACCTCTTCAGGAGAGAGCAGTGCAGCGCCGACAAATTGGTGCATGTCTTAGGTGAAAATATAGGTTTGTGTACATTTTATAAATTTGTGAATTCATGAATCAGCCCATTATGCTGGTTTAAATAAATAACCCAATTTGCTTGGTAGAATCAACCCAACGTGTTCTGTCATATATTTTCCCAGCCCTTGGATTGGATTGGATTGTTTTAAATCAGCACTAGGTAACTTTTCAACCTTCATAATATATTTTTAAGACTCTTGTGATGATAAATCGACTTCCAATAGGTTGAATGACACGTCTGCCATAGCCTGATGGGGTCTGTATCGTTTTTAATCGTACTTTTAAACTTCGGGTTTCGGGTAGTAACCCGAGAACAAAAAGAACTACAAAATTCGACTGCTTTACGGCATATACGTCACTTCCACCAACACCCACACTTCCTTAAATTCAGACGTGCGAGCCCAACTTTGTTCGTCGGATAATATAGTCATGTCCGAAGCAGCACAGACAAATAAGAAAGAAAAGGTTTTGTTGGAGGAAAGCAATAAGAGGAAACGATAAAGTGATGGGATTAAAGGCAGGACGAGGATCAACATGTGACCAGCGTTTGCTCGTTGGCGTGAGCTGAAGGAGGCGTGCCCGACCGATGCTGTCAGGCTTGTTATGGTGATTACCTACCACTCAAACATTGAACTGAAGTATCATATAGATTCTGTAAAATGGTAACCAATAGACTACTATAATGACGCTGGCTTGTAAACGTGAGCATCGTGATTATTTGGTGTTTGAAAAAAATAAAACCCATGAAATTATATTCATATGACATGCTGAAACATATGCCACTGACTGTAACGTTACCTGGGATGAAGACATTTCACACGCAACGCCAGAAGAACTCGAACTCCTCTTGCAGTGTTCAGGGGAACGGTTAGTGCTGCACCGACCCGCGGCGCCACTTTTATGAAGTTATTTGGCTCGCCCTGCACCACTGTATATATTTTTACACCCCGTCGCGCACCCGCGACCATTAAATAGACATACGGGGTCCGCGGGTTATGAGACGACCCACGCATCACTAGTTCAGGACTATCAGGGTTGTCATGTCAACAAATGCACGCGCGATAGCATCCCCTGTTGTAGGATGACAGATCTTACGACAGTAGTTGAGGACATTATTTTTTCCAAACTGTAGGGGGACCCCGAGAGCAAAAGTAGCCAAGTGCGGCTTTAAAAACAGTGGGGGTTTTTTGTCTTTGTGTGTGCATATGTGTGTGTGTGTGTGCTGATCTATGTGTTTATTTATCATAGAGCGACAATGTTGGCAGTCCAGTATTATAGTTTATAGTATGTCATTATACACTATAAAAAATGCTGGGTTAAAAACATCTCAAGTTGGGTTGAAAATGGACAAACCCAGAAATTGGGTTGTTCGAACCCACAGTGAATGGACCCATTTCTGGGTTTGTCCATTTTCAACCCAACTTGAGTTGTTTTTAACCCAGCTTTCTTTAGAGTGTATAATGACATACTATAAACTATAATACTGGACTTGCCAACATTGTCGCTCTATGATAAATTAAAATAAGCTGATAACATCACTGTTTTCTCTAGAACGACTGTACAGCCAAATCAAATTTTGTTGCAATATTATCCTGTTTAACTGCTTTGACACAATCGTCATTGTATATATATATATATATATATATATATATATATATATATATATATATATATATATATATATATATATATATTGCTATATTAATAAAGTTGATTGATTGATTGATTGATTGATTGATTGATTGATATGGGTATGACACAGGTATTACAAGGAGAGGGTGAAATATGAGGACATTGGCCATGTTCCCACTTTTCAAAATGCTTATAAATCACACAGGAGGAGTTTTTTGAGAAAGTAAAAATGCAGAATGTTTCCTGTGATGGGTCGGTTTAGGGGCTGTGTGTGTGTGTGTGTGTCTGTGTGTGTGTGTGTGTGTGTGTGTGTGTGTGTGTGTGTGTGTGTGTGTGATGGGTAGGTTTAGGGGCAGGGGCAGTGTAAGGGGATAGAAAATATGGTTTGTACAGTATAAAAACCATTACGCCTATGGAATGTCCCCATATGTCACAAAAACAAACGTGTGTGTGTGTGTGTGCAACTGTTGTTCCGTGTGTATGTGTGTGTGCGCTACCCAGGCTAGAAAGTGCTGGATGGTGCATTTTTGTAGCCCAAAACCTGGAAATGAGTTCTGGTTCCATCCTGGTTACTGAAGTCAATGTGTTTTTCGTTAAAAGCCTGAAAAAAAAAGGTCTGTGGTAAACTCAAGTGAAAGATATTTTCATGTTTTATTCTACGACACAAAATAGATCAGTTATACGTCCTTGTGATTTTTTTAAAGCTTATACTTGTCTTGTAAAAGGGGGTTGCTAACATGTGGCTAAATGGGACATTGAACATCTAAACTTCACAGAGTTCACAGTCGTGCTCTTACAAACTATTCTTACAAACTTTCAGGGAAAATGTTTTTAATTAAAGACTGAAGGAGTTGTCGAAGCTTAATGGTGGTGGCGTTGAAGATCATGCGGCCGTGCTGTGGTTCGTTTACAACCTACCTTTAGCTTGTCGCTTTGTAACGCTTCAATATTCATAAAAGAAGTGTGTCTGTGAAGATTATCACGATGAACAAAACATTCAAGTATCATAAGATTTTGTTGGTCATAGAGTGCATTTTCTGCAATAATCCAAAAGCCAGTGTAAAAATCCTATTAGGTTTTTGTCGAGGGAACCACAGTGATACAGTAAATGTAAACTTCCTTTACCTTTTTTTATACTTTCATTTTTTGAAGTGCTTTCACTTTAACAATAATCTGCTGAGAGTCTTCTTTAAAACAAGACCAAACTTAGGTCTATTTCTATATCACACACACACACACACACACACACACACACACACACACACACACACACACACACACACACACACACACACACACACACACACACACACACACACAAATATATGTTATAACTTTGACTACATAATTACACCACAAGACATTTTTGGAGCAATTCAACTTTTATTGAAAATGTTTATATAACCACATAAAACTTGAACGCAAAGAGAAGCCTACATTTCTAAGAACTTGGTACATGCACTAGATTGTCTTTTCTTTATCATGGACACTATTATCATTGATCCAAAAGTGTGCAGCTATCTCATTTGTTCTCACAAAAGCTATCATATTTATGATTCACATAACAGCATAGTTGGTCGACATGAACATAGTGGATGGCGGTCTCACCAAAGCAGCAGCTCATTGAGTTCTGAATCGGCTTGGAGTCTATGCAACGAGTGCAACAATTAACTTAATGAAGAGCGGACGCATTAGGAAGTCACACTTAGTGCTCAAGTAACACAGATGCCTTGAATATTCATGTGCTGGCAGCTTACAGATTCATAATGCCTCGCGCCACTGAATACTAATAGCTGCATTTCCCGCCAAACGCAATATCAGCTTGTGCACGCTCGCACTCTAATCATGCTCATTGAGTTCATTATATGGTTCGCTCTTCTCACAGACAAAACATCTGCCATTTTGAAAGGCACAAAACAAGCCATACCTTTTGCTAAAACAAGTCACATAAGAGTTTAAGGTAACACTTTATTTTAGGGTCCCATTCTCACTATTAGCTTATTAGCATGCAGGACATTGGCGGTTTATTAGCACTTATAAAGCACATATTAATGCCTTATTCTGCATGACCTTAGACATATCTTAATCCTACCTAAAACCTGAATTTAACAACCTTACTTACTATTGATAAGCAGTAATTAGGAGTTTTTTGAGGCAAAAGTCAGTTAATCATTAGTAAATAGTGGGAATTGGACCCTAATCTACAGTGTGACCAAGTTTAATATTTACCCAGAGGAAATTGGTATTGCTTATCAGGGGGTTTTCCCCAGAGGGGAGGATATTTAAAAATAGCAGAAGTCTCCATTGGCGCTCACATATTCATTTTTATAGAGAAGCAATTGAGATATTGGAAATCTCAGTTTCTTGTTAAACTATAGGCTAATAGCATTATTAAAAATAATAATGCAAAAGTCATAGCTGGATTACCCTATGTAAATCCAAATTTTGCACAACAACAACCACCACCACAACAACAAGCATTTTAAAAAGTAGCTTGTTGGTATAGTTAGCATACATGCTCTCAGGGCTAATGCAACAAACAAAGCTACACACACACACACACACACACACACACACACACACACACACACACACACACACACACACACACACCAAAGGCCAACACTTAATTTACCATTAGTAAATATGTAGTCCAGTTTATTCATCACTAAATTGTTCAAGTAAGTATTAGTAGCTTCAAATAGCATCAAGCTTCAAACAATAGCATGCTAATCGGTTAATGAAAAGTAGCCTATCCAGAGTAGCCATTCCTAAAATCTATTCTCTTTGCTATCAAAGTTCAGGGTCCCAAATCCAGAAAAGCAAATCATTGATGCCACAAACTGGTTTCTTTTCTGCATTTAACACAATAACTGAACAAATCTAAATATAATACAAAACTAGCTACAAACATGCTCGACATGATATCATTGTCATTTAAAAAGGTCACATTCCCTGCATAATAATGTATTAATCAGCTAATATGATTAATATTTCAGATAGTACTAAAATGATATAGTACCCTAGTTCAGCTTTACACAATAAATCAAGTTCAATCAACTACAAAAAGTATATTAACATTTATACTTTCCAATCTTAGCTCATTTTTTTAAACCATCCATGATGACAGAAAAAAAAAATCTGAATAACACGAGTCCCTCAATGAATAAGTCTTGTATAAAGATAGC
The DNA here is from genome assembly GCF_024679245.1 of Pseudorasbora parva. Classification (NCBI taxonomy): domain Eukaryota; kingdom Metazoa; phylum Chordata; class Actinopteri; order Cypriniformes; family Gobionidae; genus Pseudorasbora; species Pseudorasbora parva. The sequence continues at coordinate 37,461,446 of NC_090189.1, forward strand.
AGTTATGATAAATATGTGCAAATGAATGCTGCATATGTGATAACGTCGTTTTGCACATATCCTGAGATTGAATCAGGTCTGTTGATGTCAGCGCTGAATGACTAAGGACTTTGTTGAGGAGTTTGTTTGCATCACTTAAAGTGGTTATTCTCAGAAGTGAATATCCTTATAGGGGTGGTTTAAAGATTTGGGCTGCTGACTGAAAGTTTGCAGATTGATCACTATTGTGCCCTTGAGTAAGATTAATTTCTAATTATATGAAAGGAAACGGCTTACCTTATGCAACCTTGGCTGGCGACGGAATAGATTTGAACAGCTCAACACTGCCATCTGCTGTCTTACAACTGAACTGAGTTGGCTTTGTGAGGAAATGGCTCAGGTCACTGGCAGGAAGACGGCGGTGACGTCAGCTGGAATTTCCTTCCAGTTGTCTTCAGTCGGAGCAGATGTGCATCGGCTTCAGCTATTTAGACCCCATACCGTGTCATATGACAGAAGATTGTGGCTCTCTTCACAGAACAAAGGATGAAAGTAATGGTTCATCTGACAAAATGATCATTTAAGATCATCTTGTTTCTGAAGTGAAGAGTCTGCAGACCATAATGTGGACAGTAACTTAAAAGATGTGTTTAATGTTAACATTACTCCTAAACCTGGCTTAAAGAAATAGTTCTGTCATCTTAACATTGCAATTCACCCGTATGTCATTAAACTCTGTACCAAACTCTGTACTTTGACCAATGAGGTTCATTCTCGTGTTACGCATCACTTCAGCAAGGACCAATGAGGTTCATTCTCGTGTGGTTCATTCTCGTGTTACGCAGCACGTTTGAGCTTCAGCGAGGACCAATGAGGTTCATTCTCGTGTTACGCAGCACGTTTGAGCTTCAGCGAGGACCAATGAGGTTCATTCTCGGGTTACGCAGCACGTTTGAGCTTCAGCGAGGACCAATGAGGTTCATTCTCGTGTTACCCAGCACATTTGAGCTTTAGCGAGGACCAATGAGGTTCCTTCTCGTGTTACCCAGCACGTTTGAGCTTCAGCGAGGACCAATGAGGTTCATTCTCGTGTTACGCATCACGTTTGAGCTTTAGCGAGGACCAATGAGGTTCGTTCTCGTGTTACCCAGCACGTTTGAGCTTCAGCGAGGACCAATGAGGTTCATTCTCGTGTTACGCATCACGTTTGAGCTTCAGCGAGGACCAATGAGGTTCATTCTCGTGTTACGCATCACGTTTGAGCTTTAGCGAGGACCAATGAGGTTCATTCTCGTGTTACGCATCACATTTGAGCTTTAGCGAGGACCAATGAGGTTCATTCTCGTGTTACGCAGCACGTTTGAGCTTCAGCGAGGACCAATGAGGTTCATTCTCGGGTTACGCAGCACGTTTGAGCTTCAGCGAGGACCAATGAGGTTCATTCTCGGGTTACGCAGCACGTTTGACCTTCAGCGAGGACCAATGAGGTTCATTCTCGTGTTACGCAGCACGTTTGAGCTTCAGCGAGGACCAATGAGGTTCATTCTCGTGTTACGCATCGCGTTTGAGCTTCAGCGAGGACCAATGAGGTTCATTCTCGTGTTACGCAGCACGTTTGAGCTTCAGCGAGGACCAATGAGGTTCATTCTCGTGTTAAGCATCACGTTTGAGCTTCAGCGAGGACCAATGAGGTTCATTCTCGTGTTACGCAGCACGTTTGAGCTTCAGCGAGGACCAATGAGGTTCATTCTCGTGTTACGCAGCACGTTTGAGCTTCAGCGAGGACCAATGAGGTTCCTTCTCGTGTTACTCAGCACGTTTGAGCTTCAGCGAGGACCAATGAGGTTCATTCTCGTGTTACGCATCACGTTTGAGCTTTAGCGAGGACCAATGAGGTTCATTCTCGTGTTACGCATCACATTTGAGCTTTAGCGAGGACCAATGAGGTTCATTCTCGTGTTACGCATCACATTTGAGCTTTAGCGAGGACCAATGAGGTTCATTCTCGTGTTACGCAGCACGTTTGAGCTTCAGCGAGGACCAATGAGGTTCATTCTCGTGTTACGCAGCACGTTTGAGCTTCAGCGAGGACCAATGAGGTTCATTCTCGTGTTACGCAGCACGTTTGAGCTTCAGCGAGGACCAATGAGGTTCATTCTCGTGTTACGCAGCACGTTTGAGCTTCAGCGAGGACCAATGAGGTTCATTCTCGGGTTACGCAGCACGTTTGACCTTCAGCGAGGACCAATGAGGTTCCTTCTCGTGTTACGCAGCACGTTTGACCTTCAGCGAGGACCAATGAGGTTCATTCTCGTGTTAAGCAGCACGTTTGAGCTTCAGCGAGGACCAATGAGGTTCATTCTCGTGTTAAGCATCACGTTTGAGCTTCAGCGAGGACCAATGAGGTTCATTCTCGTGTTACGCATCGCGTTTGAGCTTCAGCGAGGACCAATGAGGTTCATTCTCGTGTTTCGCAGCACGTTTGAGCTTTAGCGAGGACCAATGAGGTTCGTTCTCGTGTTACCCATCACGTTTGAGCTTCAGCGAGGACCAATGAGGTTCATTCTCGTGTTACGCATCACGTTTGAGCTTTAGCGAGGACCAATGAGGTTCATTCTCGTGTTACGCATCACATTTGAGCTTTAGCGAGGACCAATGAGGTTCATTCTCGTGTTACGCATCACATTTGAGCTTTAGCGAGGACCAATGAGGTTCATTCTCGTGTTACGCAGCACATTTGAGCTTCAGCGAGGACCAATGAGGTTCATTCTCGTGTTACGCAGCACGTTTGAGCTTCAGCGAGGACCAATGAGGTTCATTCTCGTGTTACGCAGCACGTTTGAGCTTCAGCGAGGACCAATGAGGTTCATTCTCGTGTTACGCAGCACGTTTGAGCTTCAGCGAGGACCAATGAGGTTCATTCTCGGGTTACGCAGCACGTTTGAGCTTCAGCGAGGACCAATGAGGTTCATTCTCGTGTTACGCAGCACGTTTGAGCTTCAGCGAGGACCAATGAGGTTCATTCTCGTGTTACGCAGCACGTTTGAGCTTCAGCGAGGACCAATGAGGTTCATTCTCGTGTTACGCATCACGTTTGAGCTTCAGCGAGGACCAATGAGGTTCATTCTCGTGTTACGCAGCACGTTTGAGCTTCAGCGAGGACCAATGAGGTTCATTCTCGTGTTACGCAGCACGTTTGAGCTTCAGCGAGGACCAATGAGGTTCATTCTCGTGTTACGCAGCACGTTTGAGCTTCAGCGAGGACCAATGAGGTTCATTCTCGGGTTACGCAGCACGTTTGAGCTTCAGCGAGGACCAATGAGGTTCATTCTCGTGTTACGCAGCACGTTTGAGCTTCAGCGAGGACCAATGAGGTTCATTCTCGTGTTACGCAGCACGTTTGAGCTTCAGCGAGGACCAATGAGGTTCATTCTCGTGTTACGCAGCACGTTTGAGCTTCAGCGAGGACCAATGAGGTTCATTCTCGTGTTAAGCATCACGTTTAAGCTTTAAGCAGGTTCTGCTGAGCTTCTGTTCATGTTTGCTGATCAATGTTTATATGTGAATAAAATATTAAATTCAAGCTACAAATGAACTAAACCGCTCGATTCATATGGATTAGTTTTACAATCTCTTCATGAACGAGACAGCGTAGACCGGCAATGGAGGAACTGAAATTCATTAAATATCTTAATTTGTGTCCTATGGGTTTGGAACATGAGTGAGTAAATTATGACAGAATTTTCATTTTTGGGTAAACTAACTCATGAACAACTTTAAATCAGTGGCTTAATCATTATACTGTAGGCCCTATATCACAAACAACTAAAAAGGTCATGGGGCTTTCAAATATCATGTTAAAAGATTGATAACTGCTTTAAAGGATGACGGAAAAGAACAATTCAAACAAAATAGTTCAAACAGAAGTTGTACTTTTATTTAATTAAAACAGCCTGTGAAACAGCACAAGTGTAACACCCCACCAGTTGGTCACGGATTTTCCACAAGACAGGATTGATATAAACATTTGTACTCTTCTGGATATACAAAAGAAAGTTACGTTTTATATAAATATACCCATTCATCTGAGAGGACAGCCATGGCTCCGTAAAATGAACAAGGAGCCCATACATATTGAGAAAGATTTGCTCTGTAAATTTCACTCTTCAAGCTTTAAGAACTATTTCGAATGGTGCTAAACCTTGGCTCTTCCTCGTGCATTTCAAAAGATATACGTAATAAAACTGTAATGGAAACAAAATAATTTACCAAGTTTACCAAGACTGATTTGAAGTGGATGAAATGGATTTGGAAACAAATCATACAGTAAATAACCTGCAGAAATAAAGTCTTGAAGAGAAAGTTCACAAAAATAGAAAGTTGTCATCAATTACTCATTTCAAATAAGCATGACTTTCTCTAATGGAACACTATTTGACATGCTTTTTCCCACACAAATCCATT